>NW_005187579.1:863623-896629 GCF_000239375.1 Pundamilia nyererei | reverse complement strand
TGTGATATCGCTTTGAGCTCTTCAAGTGCCATTTCTTAAATAATACTATGTAACGACAGATGAGACCCATTTAAAAAATATTTGGCTCCCAACATGCGCCCTCAGTCAGTGTCAGTGGTTCTGGACGGCAGTGGTTTTCAGGCTATCACTTCTGTGAGATGAGTGTCTGGTTCTTCCCATGTCCTGGGTAAGATTTCCCAAAGCTGGCGGGAGATGTCACCCACGGCTTGGTTGAAGTGCAGTAGACCAGGAAATCTCTCCAAAGCTGTTTCCTTTCCAGGCTGCAGATAAAGGAGCCAAAAGTCTACATGATGTAAATCAGCACTTGTGTGAATGCCTTTTGTGCAGCTTTTGTCTGCAAAGGGTTAAAGCTTAAATACTAAAATAGTGAGAAAAGTTGCATGAATTCTTTAACAAGTGTGCAAAAAAGGCAATGATTGGATCCGTACAGCAGTTGGTGCTCAGTACATCAAGATAACGCCGCACTGACTTTTTTCATAGTTTATACAGAAACTGCAGGCCACCCTGTCTGAGTCTCAACAAACAGACGAGCCGTGTCTGAGAGACTGTTTGGTTTAACCAAACATTCTTACAATTCTCCCGGCTGAGATGAAAATTGCTTCAAACCTTCCTCACAAAAATGAGGAGAGGCGGTGAGACTTTACAAGAAGAAAAGAGAGTAGTGTTAAGGTGACTGAAAGAAGAAGCGTCGCTCAATGTTTTAATAAAGACAGAAAAAGAGTTCAGGATGACGATGATGATGATGTACCCAAAATATTTCAGAGCGTGCCTACAGATTTAATTAGTGTCTGTTTTCTGAGCTCAGCTATGTTGCCGTGCCCTGATTCAGGCTGTTGACAGTCACTCTACATACACTTTGCCTCTAACAAGCGGAACAAACTCATTAATACTGTTTACTTCAGTGTAAGACCGTGTAATTTGCCGCTGCACTGAACAGAGATTTGTGCATTATTGACTGGTTGGGTTAAGTAATTGAACACTGTGTTGTTCATCAAGAGTGATTTTGAATAAGAGGATTTGTAAATGTTCTGGGTACATCAGTACTTTGTCATCCGCTGAAGCCCATTGTGTCGATCAGAACTCGCGGCAGTCTGCTGGTGGACGTATGGAGGGCAGTGGGTCAGGGCACTGACCTACAAACAGTCCTATTGTGGGTTTACAAAAAAGGGGAAGGAAGGAGAGGGTTAACACTGATGTCATTGTTGGTGGATGGTGCTGGACACTGCTTTGTCCTGGGATGAAGACACACTCATGCACCCAGCAGACATGCAAACACACATCAACAACACTTATAAATAATTCACTGCTCTTGCATCTGGAGTCTAATAAATGTCACTTTCTTGTAGGAGGAAAAAGAAAACCGTGTGAAAAACCCAAAATAATTTGAGAGGTAAAGCAGACACTGCACAGCCTCCGTGTTGTTGTTCTCCATTTTGGTTGTTGTTCCACTTCAGTTCAAGGCACTTTTGGAAGGAAAGTGCAATGTTTTCATAAACCGCAGCGATTCACACTTTGCTGGGACCACCAGTATGCTCTGATCAGGATAAGAAGAAGCACAACGAGATGTTTTTAATGTTAGTTGTATACTTGTAATTTCAGACTGCTTCACTGCTCTCACTGTTAGGGTAAATCTACCTGTAGCCAGCCACTGAGTCACCATTAATTACCACAGACACTGATCCACTAATGACCAGCTCTGCACTGTGAACAACCCACTGATGCTGTTAAGATTACTGCTCTGTCGGAAGAGACTATCAGTAAAAATAACAACTAATGAGCCCAGCTATTACTTCCTGTGTCTCTTCATCTCTACAAACCGAACTCTTGCTTTAACTTACTTTTATCTACCCCTTTCCATCATATAACACATTTTTCTTTAGACAGCCCACTTCTCAGTTTTAGCCTTTCAGCCTCCCTGACCTTTTCTCCCTCTCGCTTTCTGCCTCCTTTATGTGTTTACATCCTCTGCTTCTGCTCCCTCGCTCTTTCTCTCTTGTCGCAGTCGGGAACCGGTCCATGTGAAATAAAATCTCTCTCCTCTGATAAGCTAAAGTGTGTCTGGGTGGAAAAGGCAGCCAGTCTTTAAGTGTTGCCTCAGACCAAACAAGTGTTACCTCACATCTGTCCCACGGTTTAGAAGTACATGGTCGTCACCCCTCTCGTTTGTAGATAAACTACAATTGCACAGTGTGTTTGAGGGAGGCAGAAACGGAGCCAAGAGCTGTTATTTGAATTCTTTTGCTTTTCTACTGCAGTCTGCTACTTTCATTTAAGGAGCCAGAGGGCTGAGGGTAGGTACCACCGCTAGAGCCATTTAAATGGCAATATTACAAGCTGTTTGTAAAAGGAAAACGCTTCTCAGAAAAAAAGCCTCGGCTTGGCTGAATGGAATCAATCCAAGTGTTTGGCAAACTGCCCTATAATCAAAGCAGAAGAGGAAAATGTGGTTCTCTCCTGATTTCTGTTTAGCTGCTGTTTACTGAAAAGTTGTAGCTCGTGCTGCTCCTACAACTGGATTGTCTCGGGAGGCCTGTTTCCTCTGCTCTGCTCTGCTCTGACCTTCCCCTGCCTGTGAGCTCACATTTTCATTTAGAACAGTGATGGGCTAATGGCAGCCTCCAGGCGACAGCGAACCCTCCTATCCCTTCATTTAGCCTCCAGATCAATGTGTTGCCTCTACTATTTGTGCAGAAAACTGCCATTACAAAGTCCTGTCCTTGAGAACATCACAGGGGAATGAGGCACGTGGCATGCAGATGCTAAATAGATACAAAGATTGACCCGATTTTCTTTTTTCTTTATGCATTTATACACTCGCATAGTGCCCTGTTTTGTTCAGTTTGTCGAGTAGAACAAAGTAGAGCATACTCTGGATGTGTTTTGTTGAGTCTGCTTCATTAGGATATTATAACACATTTTTTTCCTCGGAACTCTAAAAAAACTTTATGCAGGTACTCGAGTCCTTACAGTTGCATCTTTTTTTCCTAGCTTTCTGATGACAGTTTTTCATTGGCTTTATAAGATGAATTAGCCTAATTTCTAAAGTGATTTCCTGTAAGTGGAATCATGTCTAAGGAGTACAGGCCCGCCCCATTCTCTTACATTGCTGCTTTTGTCTGAATTTGAATGGACTCTTTCTCCCACTGCCGCCTGAGCGGAGGATCTGAGTTTGTGTTTATGTGGGAAGCCAGAGCAGTACACGGACATGTCCAGCACGCTCCCTCTTTCTTCATCCTTCTGTCTGTTCCAGTCATTCTGCATGCCCAGCTGGTCTTGAGCCCTGGTCTATGACCTTTTCTTCCTCAAGTCCCAGGGCACTGACAGGAAGGAAGGAGGGGGGTGACTGGAAGGACAGAGGGGAGAGACATGAGGAGAGAAACAGAAAGAATGGTATACTGGACAACGATTGAGAAAGGAAAACTGAACCGAATTCTTAAAGTAATAGTATGGCTTAAAGAAAGAAATTGAGATAGAACAGGATTTTAAAAAAGCCATACAGTAAGATAGGAGGAAGGAGCAAAGAAGAGATAAAAATAGGCAGAAAAAAATCAGAAATGCCACCGAAGGATGAGAAAAGGAAATAAATGACAGTTTAATGCATGTTGCCTCATTCAGCAGCAGGAACTTCAAACCTATTGTGGTACAGAGGGAGAAGTAATTAATTGATCCCGTACTGAATTTGTACGTTTCTTCATCATTTGGATCATTTGGAAATTGAAGGAATCTAAAATCACCATCAAGCATACTTGGTCTGGCGATCTATGCAAGATCTTACCACACAGGGTGATCATATTCATGAGGAAGGTGGTGGATCAAAACTACAGGAGGAGCTTGTTAATGATCTCGACTTGCTGTGTTTGCATGAAGAGAAATGCAGAGTAGAGTTGGGAACATTATGCTCTGGGGCTGTTTTTCTAATAAGGGTACAAGACAACTTCATTGTATTGAGGGGCCGATGGATGCAGCCACCTGCTATAAAATCTTGGATGAGAAGCTCTTTCTCTCAGCTAGAACACTGAAGATGGGTCTTTCAGCATGACAGTGATCCACCAAGCCAACAATTGCTAAAGAAGAATCACATTAAGGTCATGTAGTGGTCTAGCCAGTCTTCAAACCTCAGTCTTGTAGAGAATCTGTGGAGCGAGCTGAAGCTTTCTTTCAGTTTCTGCAGCCAAGAAACTGAAAGAATTTGGAGAGTTTCTGTAAAGGGTGTGGCTCTAATACATATTTCACTCGATGACATGCAAATTAATTTATAGCTGTTATATAATGTGTTTTGGTTTGTTTCTCTTTTTCCCCCCTAAATGTTTATGTTGATATTCTGTCTCTCTCCATCAAAATAAAACTACCATAAAAATTAGAGAACAAATAATTATTTCCTCCCGCATATGAAACTAAATACTTTGGCTTGTAGAGTGGAAGAATCAGACTTGACATGTAACCTGGACACCATGGCCATGGTTTTCTTTCGAGGATTTCCCTGTGTGAGTATTTGCAGAGGTCACTAGGTCATCTGCGGCTACCGAAGCCCACTGATCAAGGTTACCCAGCAGGAAAAAGAACCAGGAGGAGTGAAGCAAAATCAATGTGGGGATATACATCTGTAGCTAACCTTTAGCTCTCCATGTGCCTCAGTCTTTAAGTAGAAACAATCAATGCTGTGATCAATCAGTGCTTAACAGAGTAGGAAAAAAACCTCCAGGATAGGCAGTTTGCCAGCACAAATCAAGTGTTTCATCCCACATGATGTCCTCAGCCGGTCACATTAAATAAGGGTCTCTTTTTACACACACACATATCAGACAAGCAGTGCCTAATTGTGACAGACATCTTGCTTCGTCAGCTCAGCTCCCTTTGCTTTCCTTAAGGCTCTGAGGACAAAGGCATTCCTGATTGCGCAACAGTGCAGTGCGAAGAGAGCAACACAGACCCACGACCTCAAACGTCTCTATGAAGACAGAAATGCTGGAAAGGCAAAACGCTGCAAGAGTGACTGATGCGCCAATGTGGGAAAAAAAAGTTTTGAAAGCTTCAGGAAAGAGGTGTCGTGTCTGTACCAGCTGTACTAACTATAATAATAAAAATAATGCCCATACATTCTTTTTCACCTGTCCAATTCAGGGTTGCGGATCACCAGAATGATCATTATTGTTTACTGGCCCTGGATGAACTTTCCAAAGTTTAAGGAAATGATCATCATTGGGTTCTCCTTCTCACGTCAGGCTCTTGGTCAGTGGGGTTTTGGATGTTTGAACAAATTCTCACCTTCTGAAAAACATTAATAAGGCATAAAAACTTAACTGATCTCTTGATGTAAAAGTAAAAATAAGATGAATGCTTGTTCCAAACACCTGTGCTAATGTTGTTAGCTTTCTGTTGCCAGTTTGTTTAGAAATTTTTTCAGGCTGTGGAGAGTCCTTTCTTTATTTCTGGGTTCTGTGTCTACACCCACACACCGTAGGTGCTGTCAGCATCACTCTGTGGTTTGAATGGTCTTCTTCCTGTTTTCCAAAGCTGTCTGCCTGTCTGATCCCAAAGCCAAGCCCGGCCACTGTACCCAGGAGGGACTCTATCAAAGAGGGCCAGAGACGAGCTGCAGTGACAGGCTCGTGTCGTTCTGCCACCACAGATGTGACTCATGGGGGGCACTGCGCTGAGACAGCACTCCAAAGAAGGCAACCTGTTGCTGCTTTTAGGCTTGTGCTGCAGTTTGGGGATTTAAAGTGATTATGCAACAAGTCTTTATAGTTCATAATGAGGACATTTTTGGCAAAGATAGTCTCCTCACATTGCCAGAGAAAAATTAAAAAAAAAAAAAATTTTTTAACCCCTTTTCCTGGTAAACATCCTGAGAACATTGTCTTTCTGTTCTCCATCACTTGCCTGTGTAATTATAGAGCTGCTGTGACTTCTGATCTCAACAAAGACCAGCTAATCTTCACATTACTTCCAGTTTGGACATGGCTTGAAAGCCTCATCCAATTAGCTCAATCCCCTGCCTGCAGGTTGTAAGAGCTCCTCAAAATTCAGACACTGCTCTAATGATTACAACATACTACTGTATGCACGCTGAGAGTAAGTGATGACACGTAGAACACATGCTTTCATCTTTTCTCTCTGAGTCTAGTAGGAGGAAAAGGAGTAACAATCTCATAAGTATCTGTGGCCAGGTGAAATGTTCCCCTCAGTCTTCTGTTGGCTCCAAATGCATATTTAGCATCCAAACATGTGACCGGTGTCCATTGTCTCATCCAGCTCTTTCCTGGTGTTTAGAAATGCTAAATGACTTTCATCTTAATTGCCTCTGCATTTTTTTTTGTTTTTTTTTTTTGTAGAATATCTGACTAGTGTTGTTGAATAATGGGGGTTTCCAATACCGGTTCTGAGTGAATAGCGCACTGCGCATCCACACAGTAAAAAATGTCTAACACAGCACCAGGTCTCCACTCCTGAAGTCAAGCTGCTTGGATGTAACGTCTGCTCAGCTACACAGTAAAAGCTTACAAGGAATCACGAATCCAGAGTCCTTACTAAGCATCGAACATTTTCGGTCTGTTTTTCTGTTGTATATAGTGATCGATTACTTAGACACAACCAAGATATCTACACGCTTCTACACGCTCATTTCAGCTGTTTTTTTGTTTTTTGTTTTTTTTTGTTTAATATATTTTTTCCTTCGAAGTCATGCGTTCTGATACTTACACTATTCCTTCCTTTCTTTCTTCCTTGTTTCCTTCCTTCCTTCCTTCCTTCCTTCCTTCCTTCCAGGGTTTTCGCCCCTCCTCCTCCTGACAGCTTTACATATATTACATACTAAAAACACTAAAAACTCTATATATAGAGAGATATAGATCTTTATACAGAAATAGATAGCTATAGTAGCAATCACTTTAACATTATATCAGGTTGGTGGGCTATGATGATAAACTGAAGCTACTTAAGGGCTTCTGCTTACATTTGACTAGTAAATATCAAGTTAATAAAGTTGATAAAGGATTTCAAATGTTCCACAGCTTGCTTCTAAACTTAGTTTGATCAAAGAGTAGGGCTTTGATTTTTTTTTCTTTATAACAGAAACTGATAAAATGATATGAATCACTGCTTTAAACAGAATCTAGTTTGCTGTACTTTTAGATTTTCATTTGGCTTTAATATACGATTCATCTAAAAGAACATAAATAAAGTTTCTGCTAAAGTAGATACAGTTAGCATGCTAACAATGGTATATAAAAAGCACATCTTTATTCAAATGAGACATGTTTGAGTATTGGACTTTGGCTCAGAGTATGTTGACTGTTTGATCCCAGGCCTCTCCACATGTATAGCAGCTCTGCCACCTTTTAGTGACTGTGTGAAGCACAAAGCTTAAACTGGTGTTGTTCTTGCACCATTAACTTAAAACAGAACTACAGACATTATACAGATTATATATGGGAGATCTATTTTGCATCATTCTTTCCTTATGAACAACATTCATACTAGTTTCACATTCTTAATTTCTTCATTTTCATGAATAAATCTTAGAATTAAGGTGTGTAATCTGAGACATAAAATCTTAAACAGGAGGTAATGAAAAATTCTGCTAATTTCTTCCCTTTCCAATCAGCACAGATTAATTGTATAGTTTTTTTTTATTGTATAGTTACTTTCATTGGGGTTTCTTGTACCTTTGTAACAGATAATCTAACTATTGAAAGTTGAAAGACAGAAATCCTTCTGCTTCACAGTTCACGTGTGGATTAATGTCTCCACCTACTGGCTACCAACATTGACCCCTGAGTACATGTATAATGGCTCTCAAGCTAAACAATCCTTAGCTTGAGATGGTCTTACTGACCACCACATGCACCATCAGAGTGAAAGAACTAGTTTGTGAACTCCACCCTGCTGTGGTGGAGGCCTCACCTGGCCCAGCCTCCAAATGACAGGTGGCTGTAGCTCAGGAGGTGGAGCTGGTCTACTAATTGGAAGGTTGGTGGTTTGAGTCTGCATGCCAAATATCTTTGGGCAAGATGCTAACCACAAGTTGCTCTCTGATTCATCCATTGAAATATGAATGTGTATGAATGTTAGATAGAAAGCACTTCTGCATAGAAATAGTGTTTGTATCATTGTATGAATGGGCGTGTTGTATAAAGTGCTTTGAATGCTCTGGGAGAGTAGAAAAGCGCTCTATAAATCCAGGGATGCGGTGAAAACTTCAGCTGAGCTGGTGTCTGAGTTCCTCTTCTTCTCTTGTGATTGCCAGCGGAGAGCGAGCGCAGTCAGCGGCTCCCAGATGTGGACGCAGCACAGCAGCTCAAGCTGAGAGAGAGACAGCGTTTCTTTGAGGAGGTCTTCCAGCACGATGTGGACGTCTACCTTTCCTCGGCACACCTTTGTATCAAAGATTACAGAAGACGTGAGTTGAACTGTTGGTGTTTATGCATGAAAATGTGCCATATAAATGCACAATAGTATTTTCATACTGTTGTTTCTCTTCTTACTGCAGCTCCTATTGGCAGCATCTCTTCTATGGAGGTGAATGTGGACTTGTTGGATCAAATGGAGCTGATTGACATCTCTGACCAGGAGGGTTTGGATGTCTTTTTCAGTTCCGTAGGAGAAGAAGGAATGCTGACTTCCCCGCTGCCAGGTAAAGAACAGAACCTTAATAAATGCACAGTGGCACAGCTGCATCACTAACAGTGTTTTTCTCTGACGTCCTAGGAAATAACAACCACAATGAGGAAGCAATCAGTAATGGACTGTTTCAACATGTCCTTGAAAGTCTTGACGCCAAGTCCCGCATGTCCTCCACATCTTCAAATTCTTCCTCTGACAGCCAGACCATGAATGTCAACGGGGAAGACACTCCTGTGGTTGGGTCAGACAGCGAGGAAACGCACACCAATACAGTCAAGCGCAGAGCCATGTCCGCAAAGACAGAGGAGGGGAAAAGTCCAAATTCAGCTTCGTCTTCATAGATTACACCCTCTCCTTAGTAGATCTCTGCCTGCAACACAGATGTTAACACCTGAGTGAAGAGCGGACTTTGACTTGAGTTATTGAAACAGACGTTTGGGTCTTTCTTCCATATAACTATCTTTGATCACTATTTACAACCTTCCTGTTTGATCAGTTAAGCTTAGGGTTGTTGGGACTATTAACTGTAAAGATGGAGACTTTTCTTTTTAACTTCACAGATGGCTGATTAAATTTGTACAGTATTAACACAAAGCAGGGAAGTAAAGCAATAACTGAAACAAAAATATTTGGATAAAGTATGACCTGTGTTCATTTGGTAATGTTTTTTAAAGTTCTAGTATTGAAGTCAAAACTTTGTCCTCTCACAACAAATTAAAAGTTTTAACAATAAAGGAAGAGAGAAAAAAACCTTTTGTGTGCTTGTAACTAAGTATCAAACAGTGCTTCCGTCTGGTTGTTTCGCTTCCTGGGCCTAACATTTTGTGCAAAAGTCTCGAGCCACCACTCATATTCTTTTTTTTGTTGTTCTTTGGTTTATTCATTTATTTTTTTCACCCATTTTCAGTCCAGTCCTTGTAATAGAACATTTTCAGAGGAATGTTGTGCCTACAAATAACAGACAACTCAGCAGAGAACCAATTTTAAAACACATCTTTAGACACTTTGTTTCTATGAAGAATTTCCTATGAAAAATGCCAAACTTAATAGTTTTACAGACATAAAATTTTATTTTGACATTCCCAAATTTTGTATGTCTTGAAATGGTGTGCAATGTGTTCGTTACAAAAACAGACAACTGGAGGAAAAATGAAGTGGCAGGCCTAAAACTCTATCTACAGCTGATGAACAGTATCAAAAGGTTGTCCTGAAGAAATATGGGGAAAAAAATCCAGCAGTGGCCTGATGCATCTACTGTTCATCAGTGCCCCATCAGACCTGGTCTCAGTGGAGGCGTGCCTCTGGGTCATTGTTCTGTGGAGCACATACATTTGTGAAAGCATTCCTTTCAAGCAATATGATGACAAAACCTGTTGCGCTGTCATTGTATTTCACAGCATCCACTCATGAGGAATTCAGAAGGGAAAATCTCTCCAATACAGGAAACTCTGGGAACCAGGTTGCATATGCATAAGCTGGAATCCTCTGATATTCATTGAGTATGACAGCACCCACCAGGAAGAACACCAGATCTTTTTACCCAAAATCTACTTTTAGTTTACAAGAGTAAGCTTTTTCTATATTATTATAAGGAAATCTTTTGTGAGATTTGCAAGAAATCTTCTGCCGCTCACACAAAGTCTTAAAACCCACATGGAGTCAGTTAGGTGCACTGGTATAATCTTTACATGCATCAGACAGTGCTCAAAGTAAGGATATCAACCAAAGAGGAAATATATCTACTCATTTGTAAAATGTTCAGTATTCCTGACATATTATGAAAAGGGTCTTGTAATTGATTAATTAAACATTCAGCGTTCCTCTCTGGTCTGGGTCATTAGACCAGAGTGAGGCACTGAGTCAAAGGTTTTCTTGTAGTCAATCCAGGCGGTGCACAGGTTGGTCAGTCTGGTCTTCTAATCAAAGTCAAGTGCTGAGCCATGTCCCCAAATACAGAGGGAGGGGAAAAGTCAGAATTCAGCTTTGTCTCTTTCCTCAGTAGATCTCTGTCTGCAACACAGATGTAAACACCTGAGTGAGGTGTGGACTGTGAGAGCGAAGAGTGAGAGTTACTGGGGCTCTCTTCCATATAGTTTTTTGATTCGACCTCACAGGTGGGTGATTAAATTGTATACAGTATTAACACAGTGTAGGGCAGTATATTAATAACAAAAACAACAACAAACCGAGCACTCGGAGAATGCAACTCCCCTGAAAGACGTCGTATACTCAAACTTTGATGTTTATGATGTTTTTTAATACAACATGCTGATGTCAGCCTGCTTTTATTATGATAATATGATGACAGTCTGTTATTATTGTGACATCGTAGGACATCATATTGAAAAAATAAAAAAATGATGAAATCTTTTTTTCCAAGGTCAACTTGGACCTCGGGTGCTAACAATAAGATAATATACCTTTATTAGTCCCACAAGGGGAAATTTGAAGGTCACAATGGCAATCAAGGTCTAGTATGTTGTTGTGTAGTTTGAAGACAATCTGTAGAAAATTGAGGGTAAGTTGTTATTGAAATATATATTTGGTGTGACCTTGACCTTAATCTGATTTCACCTAAATTAAATCAGCTCGAGATGTTATTGGTATCTACCCCCCCAAAAAGGAAAGAAAAAAAGCTCTCTTGAGTAGGCAATCGCAATAAAGCGGTTCATTTTAATTTGCAGATTCAAGTTGCTCTTCATACTGTAGCGGGTCAGGGCTGTTCAGGGTTCTGTTTGTACAGTTATGTTTTGTTTATGTTGCCATAGCGTCGGGTGACGCCCTCTCGCTGCGACGGTGTGTCCTTCCGGGGTCAGAGGGCGCCCTGTGTGTTGTTGTTGTTGTTGTTGTTGTTGCCGCGCTGAGCAGTTATCTAGCGGCAGTGTTTTCTGCAAATGTTAATAAACGGCTGTGCTCCCTGGCTAGCTCACGGGAAGCAAGACCAAACGATACCTCCGTCTCCTCCTTGTCTGAGCTCGCCACAATACTTTTGGCCACCAGATGCCACCAAAGAGCACTGTGTTTACAAGCTTTGAATAACGAACCCTTTTTCAGTACAGGTTTCTGGACTGGTAATCTTTCGGGCTAATGGGTGAATTAATGGGCCGGTGCATAACAGCCCATTCATTTTCATTGTCGACACTGTGTTGTCCAATCACATCTCTTCACAGCCGGGACTTCCGCTACCTTCACTGTACTGAGTAACCCAATGTCTAACTGTCAGTGTCAGCTATCCCTGAAGCGGGGGCGGGATGATACTAAACTGCAGTTCCCTATCCGGTTGTTCAGTCTGACGTCACTAGCCGTGTCTGGGTCTAAACTCCGCTGCAGGTCCATATATCAAACGATCACTGTGGCATTACTGAGAGTTGAAAAGCTGTCTAAAGTCTTTCATCTTTAATAAAATGATCAGTGTTCTGCTCTACCAGGTGTAACAATTGAGTTTAACATCCAGGCATCCATGAAAACGGAATTTATGACATTTAACGGAGTTAGAAGTTAGCAGGGAGTTAGCTCGCTAGCTTCTATCTAAATACAATATAGCATGTCCTGACTGCGGGGTTTTGGAAACAAATTAAAACGTACAGCTTTCTTATCACTTCCAGCATAAATGAAGACAGAAAACTAAACGGCAGTGACGTTTGTAGGGTTACTGAAGTTGGGCTAGCTGGTATACAATGATGTGCTATGTGACCGCTAGCGACACAGCTATGTTAGCATAATATAAACAAGCTAACTTTTTTTTCCACTCGATAAAAGTTAACGTGAGTGTTCTCGGTGGTCAGAAACAAATGTAATCGCATGGCAGGATGCTGTAAAAGGACCAAACTTCAGCCAGGAGAACAACTGAGATAATCCATCCACAATACGAGGTTAGTCATTCATATACTGCTGCATGGGCTGGGCTGTAGTTACATCCTAAGGTTTTAAAAACTGAGCTTAAATAAATGATTAGCGGTAATAAAGGCCGAGGGAGGTCAACAGTGATCACTGACTGTTTTAGGAGCTTTTTGAGATCAAATAGAAGAAAATACATAACATTAAACATGTTAACAACACAAAAGCCATATTAAACGCAGACTACTTTAGACCCGGAAGTAGGATTCGTCGCGTCATCACTGAACAACCGGATAGGAGTTCAGTGTCTGTGTCTTGCACCACCAAACTGAAGTTGTGAGAATTGTTTCAGAATTGGCCGCAGACAAGTTTGGACTTCTGTTGCTGTGCCAAGGACTGAGTGTTTTGTTTCTGAACCAGCCAGTGTTCTCGATGTTTGTTTGGAATATGACTTTGAAATTCAAATACTGACAAGAAAATGTTTGAACTGAATAAGTTCAGTTCAGTTGTGTTTCCTTGCTTCTGGGCAAGTTATGACGTCCAATAGTTTTGTTTCAAAGGAAGACAAAGTCAAAGTTTTTGTTTCTAACCTATGTTTTTGTAGAAAATTAGAGTATTGGGGATTGACTGCTCCTGATATGGCACTGTCTGCAGTCACAGATAATGTAAAGAGTATTCAGAGATGGTCTTTCCCTTTTCATGGAAATTGCCTCCTTGACTCCCCACCCAAACCAGCATTCCTTCCTGTCCAGGATGTGTTCATCCTCATCACTGAAAGAGTGTCCAGTGGCCTGCATAGATGTAAATAGACTTCAGAGTCCTGGCCTGACGAGTTAGCTCTTCTTTGTTGTGCCATCCGCTTAGCCAGAGGTTGTTTGGTTTCCTCAATGTATACATCATGGCAATCCTCCTGCCACTCAAGAGCATGCACTACATTACTCTGTTTGTGTCGGGTGACCTTGGGGTGGACCAATTTTTGGCACAGCATGTTTTGGGGTTTAAAAGCCACAGAGACGTGGTGTTTAGAAGAAATCCATCTCAGCTGTTCCGATACTCCTGACACATACGGGATCACTAAGAGTTTTTGCTTAGGCAGCAGTTGTCCTTCTCTCCTGGCTTGGCTGGAGCTTTCTTTGGGCACCTTCCCAGCTCTCACAAAAGTCCAACTGGGATAACCACATTTACTCAGGGCCCTCCTGATGTGATGTTCTTCTGCCTACCTGGCCACTGTTTCTGTGGGGATGGTGTTTGCTTTGTGTTGTAGCATCCTGATTACGCCCAGTTTATGTTCCAGTGGATGATAAGAGTCAAACCATAATTACTGATTCGTACGGTACACATCAACTTTTAATGTCCCCCATTGCTGATGGAAATCTTACAATCTAAGAAGGCTTACCTGCCACTTTTCTTATCTTCCCTGGTGAATTTGATGTCTTGGTCTACTGAGTTAATGTGATTAATGATCAAATCTCAGGCACGAAATTTGATTTTTGACCAGGTTTCATCCACATACTTGAACCAATGACTTGGTGGTGTTCCAGGCTAGGATAACAAAGTCCTCCTTTCCACTTCTTCCATGCACAAGTTGGCTACAATTTTTTGGGATTTACTTACCTGGATGATTGAGCATGCATCAAGACAGCAATGTGAAGAACTTTCTCCCTTTGACTGAAACCTTGTCTGGGGCCTATCCGGAGACTGAGCTGGCAGTCTCCGCCAACTCTGGGACTCTGAAGGCTTCCACTCCTGCTTTAGCTGGGGGCTGGCCACCAGAACTTCTCCATCACCATCACTGGTCTCGCTCCCAGTCATACCATGTCTCCACTGCTGGTCACGTGGCTGGCGTCCTGAACAGTTTAGTCTCTGCCACTGGTCAATCTTCCCCGGCCCTAGGGTTAAGCCCTGTCTGCCACATGGGCTTGACTTTTTGTCTGCCACGTGGAGTTGAAGAAACAGACATGGGAACAGGACGGACTCAGGAGACAAAACACACTAACACAACGAAGACACACAGAGGGCGAGGGAGCGACACACACTGAGATGAAGACAAAGGCACAAAGGAAACCTAATGGACAAGAGAACAAGAGAACCAGAAATTACAACTAAACTCAGAACATAAGGAAAAACATGAGCATAGAAGTCCAGTGTCTTTCCTGTTTTATTTTGACAGTCCCTCATCCTCTGTTCAGTTTCGCTTCCCTCATCTTGATATGTCTATTCATTCCATCTATGTTCCCATGTGTCTCTACTTTCCTTAATCCCCCTCATGTGTATTTATGGTGTCAGTTTCCCTTTGTCTCTTGTCAGTTTGTCTGCTTTTCTCGTTTCACTTTGCAGGTTTCATGTTCAGGTCTGCTTTTGGGTCCTCCCCACAAATGGCACACAATCTTCCTGTGACACCGACATGTCAGCTGTCAGGGCTGCAGCTACTTTGGCTACTTTGACCATGAGCCACTCCTAATAGCAAAAGTGTAGCTTTTAATTATCAGATTAGTTCTTAGTTGCACTGCATCCCTTAAGTAATAGGAAAAGAAAGTCAACAAAGATCTAAAACAGGACCTGACAGAAGCATCTGCCTCTTGTTTTCTTCTGTTTACCGACGCCTCATCAAAATAGTCTAAATGGAAGAGTGTCTGTCACGAAGCCATTCTTAAGAAAGGGAAACGGTTAGAAAAGGAGGAGTGCCAGATTACACAAGAACCAGACTGTAAGCATAAAAAGCACACACAACAACAAAAACATTATAATCCAGAAACACTTCCTACATTGAAATAAATATCATCACGTCAGCACAGACTGCTACATGTCTCGCCATTACCTGCGAAAACCAGGGCCTTTCAAAGGTGGTAGTATTGAAAGTCGTGTTTGGCTTTGTGACTTTCTGTGTAGTTCCTGGGATACTTAGAACTTTGATTGCTGTTTTGACAATAATTTATTTTCATGCACATGCTGTTTTTCTTTTTGCACAGTAATAACTATTTTTGTATTTACTGCAGTTTTTAAAAATTTGTGTATCTCAAAAATGAAATTATGAAGATACCACAACTTTTTTGCATTTACAGTTTTGAGGCATACACCTCTGAAATTTCTGCAAAAAAACTTGTAAAAAAATGTTTTCAATTTCTTTGTAGATGATTGTACTTTTTAGCAGTTTGTGTAGTTACTATGTACTGTACTTAATGGGGATATAGCAGCTTGAAATGCTTCTAAAAAAAATGGCACTACAGCAGAGGTGGTGTTAAAGAGGAGGAGGTTCAGAGGAAGCAGGAACTTGTTACCATCATAGGTAAATCCGGTCAGAATGAGAATTGCTTACAGGTTTCTCATTTTATTCAAATAATCAGTATTGAAGACACACATGGTAAATGGCCTGTATTTGTATAGCGCTTTACTAGTCCCTAAGGACCCCAAAGCGCTTTACACATTCAGTCATCCACCCATTCACACACTGGTGATGGCAGCTACATTGTAGCCACAGCCACCCTGGGGCGCACTGACAGAGGCGAGGCTGCCGGACACTGGCGCCACCGGGCTCTCTGACCACCACCAGTAGGCAACGGGTGAAGTGTCTTGCCCAAGGACACAACGACGAGACTGTCCGAGCCAGGGCTCGAACCGGCAACCTCCCGATTAGAAGGCGAACTCCCAACTCTTGAGCCAAATGGACTAACTCTGAAAAGAAACAAAGTATGATTTAAGTCACTCATTAAGTTAAAGTGATAAGCGAACTCAGGAGAACCCCCCCCCAAAAAAAAAAAAAAAAACTCACCTCAGCTGCCGCGCCATGTGGGAGTGAAGAAAGAGTGAGCTGCAGGTGGGTGCAGTCATTATACAACGTGTGACATTGAAATTGTGATCTTATTTTATCATTATGTTAATATATCACAAGGTTTAGTTAGCTTTGCACAAAAATAGACCCTACTTTATATTTTCTTACTCTTACTCTTTTCCTGGAGTATTTTTTTAAAAGTAATTTTTGTACTTCTTAAGTAAAGAATGTCTGTACTTTTGCCAACTCTGCAATACAGCATGCAAAAATGTAAAGATAAGCTCTCGTGGACTTGTTCTATGTTGGGCTTAAAGTGTGGAGGCTCTGTCATTCAGCCAATGGTGTTGAGGATCTTGATTTTGCTATATCATGAAATACCATCTGGAGAGTGTCTAATTGGCAGCAGCTTCATTTTCCAGGATGGCAGTGATCCCATACCTCTACCTAAACATTACTGAAGCAGTTTGGGATCATCTTGACAAAAAACAGCCAACAGCAGGAAGTGCTTTGAATATCCTTGAAGATGCCTGGAGAACTATTCCTGAGCAATATTCAGAAGTCGTTGTAAACTTATTGTTGTTGTATTTCCATTTTGCACATGTTAAAATAAATCCCTAGACCTAGTTTCCATTTTATATACAAAACAAAGGGCTAGCTCAGGAATTTTGCACAGTATTTACTCTATATATACCGTAGTTGGATTTAGCATAAGCTGTGAAGGCAGTCCAAAAAGTCCTCAAGTCTGCATGATCTCTAATGGTAAACAGGAGACAAATAAAAGTCAGATAAAACTGTTGGAGACAATAACTCAACCATCTACTTTCAAGTTTTCACTATTTATTTTTGTGTGGCTACTTTGTGATTCAGAAGTGATTGCATGTCAGCATGCAAAGTGATTAGTTTCACAGTTGGATGCACCCTCGGTCGTCATGGTTTAAAAAAACAAACAAAAATGGCAACCGTTAAATTGCTCAACTTTGTTTTTTTCAAAAGGAGTTCATAAACACGTGAACAGTCTGAGGAGAAGTTTCCTTTAAAAGCAGCACAGACATCGCCAATCATTTCTGCTTTCTGCAGCACTTACAATTTATATTTGATACAGCACTGCTAATTTTTTATGGTTACTTTTGATTCAGAAGTGATAGCATACCAGCACGCTATGCATACAGAGTGATCTCACAGTTGAACGCACTCCTGCGTATCATGCTTTAAAAAAACAAAGATGACAACGGTAAAATTCCCGAACTCCATTTTTCAAAACAGCACTTTATGAACCAGTGTACAGTCTGAGGAGGAGAAGTTTGCCTCGAAAGAACTTTAATGCAGAAAGCAACAACATCATCAATCACTGCTGCTTTGTGCAGCAAACCCCTTTCTGCCAGAGAGACATCTGTATGTATTAACCCTCATGTTGTGTTCATCTCATGTAAAGAATTTTGTGTTCCTGATCAAAAATGAGTTTTTTTATGTCCCTGAGACCTGCAATCATCTCCAGAACCACAAACTTCACTTGATTCAGTAGAAGCCTACATGTTCCAGGCATAACTTGTCCTGGGATCACCTTGTTGCCCATATGTTTATGCCATATTCACAGTGCTTTCTAGGCATGTACTATTTGAAAGGGCAGCGTTCCCTAAAAGCCACCAGATGCACATCCACTGTGACGTTTGGACGTGGGATATACATGAGTGGCTGGCAATTTGTTCTGTTGACGACGTCCTGTTCCTTTATCATGGTTGTCAAAGCGAATCACCTGCAACAACATGTAAAATTTCTGGAGTGAGACAGTGACCTGGAAAATTTCCGACCAGACTCTGGTCTGGAAACTACCAGCAGAATCATTGATTATTGTCTTTGTGGACAAAGTTGTTGAATCTTAGTCTGATCAACTACATTCGTTTAAGGAGGTGACGCTTTGAAATCGAAACTTGTGTAATTTGTGGTTTCAAATTGTGTCCAGAACAAAACATGAGGGCAAAAAGCGGGTTCCCTGGAAAGACAGGTATATACACGCACACTGCAGAATAAATTTTATGGTTATCTGTGTGGGTGTGGAAAGAAGAGGACTGGGTCTTTCTTCTTTGGTAAAAGTCAGTCCTCACTAAGCTGCACGTACTGAACGAACATCATGCTCTGCTTCTTTCTATTGGTACGTATTACATTTTCTTTTTTGATACAATCCGGTATCTGGTTGAATCTTGTGTGACCTAGTCTTCATCTATCGTACATCGTTTGTCAAAATGCTTTTGTAGCCATGTGACAAATGTTATCCAAACACTATTTTTAAGGAACTCAAGATACTTTTGATAATGTTTTCTGACATTTCTTAAAATTGATTTAAAGTTTTTCATGAGTTTTAAAAATCAGTCTGAAGTGTTTTTGTGTATTTCTTCAGAATTTCTTGTGTGTGCATCTTATCAGATCTAGTTTTACCAGCCACAAAGGAAGCTCATTTTTCCACTCACATAAATTACTTATATTTTAAACTCGATTCCTGTTTTGTCTTCCAGGTTTATTGTTTGTCAAGTGCAACAACTTCAGAGCTGCTGAGCCGTCACAGAAGAGCGTGGATTATTGGCTCCTTTGAGATTGAGGAGGGCCATCGAGGCCCCTTCCCATATAAGTTGGGCGAGGTGAGAAATTCAACCAGAGAAAGCTTCCAATTTTAACTTTAGTGCTACTTATGTTTTGGTGTGAGCCACTTTTCTTTGTATTGGCTGTTCAGATGCTTACATTTTCTTGAATATAATCAGAATCAGCATACTTTATTAATCCCTGAGGAAATTTTGTGGGTTGATTATAGATAAGGTGATTATAAATAATATCAAAAATGTTGACTGAAATATTACAGAGTAGAAAAAAAGGATATAACTATTGCAGTGTTTACAGTGTATGGAGGAGTTGTACAGGGAGATGGCCACAGGTGTGTGGTCGTTCAGTGGTGCTTTTTGGTAATCTCAGCCCTCACTGAACGTGCTCCTGTGACTAGCCAACATGTCATGGAGTGGGTGGGAGGTATTATCCAACATTGTCTTAATTTGGACAACACCACAGGACTAAATGGCACTTGTGTTGTTGTATTAAAAGCTCCAGAAAAAAATATATTTGAGAAACTCAGCAGCAATGTCATTTCTAGAAACCATGACCAATTATTCCAGTTTCCAGTTATGACCAGCTAAAAAAAATTCCTTTTTGTAAACAGTTCCATCTTTTATACATTCTTCATTTTCTTTATTTTCTTTTTGTGGCATAAATAGAACAGTGAATTTAGTTTATGGGCGTACGTTAATCTTAATGCAATTACCACAAAATACTGTTACTATGAAAAAACAGTAAACTGATAAGCTGTCTTGACAGTCACATTCCTGTGACACCTGCCCATCATTTTATTTAATCATGTTTTTCATTGTCAAAATTTACCAGCGATGCATTCAAATCATAACTCCAAAATTTGACCTTACAAAAATTTGCTGTTGTGTTGTAGGTGAATATTGACAGGAAATATCCAATATACTTTGAACTGCAAGGACAAGGGGTGGATGAGGAGCCGACGGAAGTCATCTCCATTAACAAAGAGTTTGGCGTGTTGTACGTCCACAAGGCCGTGGACTATGAGGAGTGGCAAACACTTGAGGTTAGAATCAACAAATGCTAAAGACCAACATGTAGTGATGCCACAGAATTTCAAACTATTTATGTGTTCTGTGGGGGGAAAAGATGATTTTTTAATCATGAGGGGTTTTACCTGATTTGATACTTTTGATGTGCAAAAAAGCTGAAAACATCTTTGAAACATTTTAAACTTCTTCTCACAGAACTGAAAAATATCTGTTTTATCATTTCTCACACTACATCCCCAATGTCCATGTATTTAATCATGTTTGTCTTTATATTGTGAGTAACTCTTTTTGATATCTTTTGGTGTCTAGCTAAGACTTCAGGCCAGAAAAATGGACGAATCAATTGAAACCAGGTTAGGAATTCTGATTTCTGTAAAGGACATCAATGACAATCCACCACGCTTTGAGAGGGATCTGTATGAGATTAACCTTCCTCAGGAATCAACACAAGGTACAAAAAAAAAAAAAAACCTACATAAATGCTTCTTCCTTTGAATTGAATTACATGCTGATTATTGAATACACCGAGTCATATTTAGTTTGAGTTATTATTTCCCGACAGGCTCCAATCTTTTGAAAGTGCACGCTACTGACATAGACAAGAGCGAAACACTAAACTCAACCTTCCACTGTGAAATCAAATCTGTGTCTCCAAATGTTAGAGACACTCAATTCTTCATTGATGAGTCTGGATACATCTCATTCAAAGGTTGTTTAAATTACAAGGTAAGAGACTCTTTTGATGATATGTCAGGAGTACAAAACACTTTAAAGATGAGTAAGAAGAACGGAGGTATTTCCTGTTTGGCTAGATCTGTAACTGATAAGACAAAGTAAAACTTACTGCAGTATTTAAATGCGCATGCTTACTTTGACCACTGTCTGATGTTTGTAAAGATTGTAACAGTGCATGAACAGCTGCATGTGGGTTTTAAGGCATAATAAAAAGCATTCCTGTAATACATTCAAATATCACTCAACTTTTTCCACAATGGTCTAACTCCTTTGGGAGGAAATGAAGAGGATACACTAGTATGAATACTTTAATACTATAATCCTGTACTACATAAAATTGCCAGTAAGCTACATTTGGTGACAAATGGTCCAACTCCTTTGGGAGGAAATATAGAGAATAGTATTAATTCTTTATTCTTCTTTTAGTCTGTTAATGTAAAACTCTCCATTTGCTTGTATTAAGGTGGCTGAAAAGTTTACAATAGTGGTGGAGGCCAAAGACCACGGTGAAGTAGTCAAACTGTCCAGTTCAACCACTGTTGTAATTCACGTAGGGAATGGCAACAACCACCTTCCAGTCATCAGCGGTCAAACGGTAGGCAGTCAGTTGGTGTTGCAAACTCCAAACAGCACCAGTTTCAGCAGTTTCACACCTGTAACCTGATACTGATGTGTAGTGTATACAGAACTATCAAGTGAAACTTAAATTTTTGATGAACCACTTTAACAGGATAAGCTCAAAAAATCAAAGGTTAAAAAAGGGATAAATTAACAATAAATCATATTTATGTTGCATCACAATCTGTTTAAGGCCTAATAAATTGATGTAGTTACCTTGTTACATCTGCCATGGAGGTTATGTTTTTGGTACTGCTCACATTCTTACATTCTGATAGTTTGAAAAGTTTTGAATGAATTCTTATAAATCTTTGTAGGGTGTGGGGTCATGTTAACAACATGTAGAACGGGCCTTATAAAGATTTAAAATATTACACTGTGTTAAACCTCTGACCTCTTCTTCAAGGTCAGTTGAGTGACCTAAAGGTCACAATGACAATCCTGCTACACAGAGGTATTTAGAACTGTTTCTTACTGCCATTCTTTGTACTGACAGCATATAGGGAACATTATTTTGTAATTTTCATGTTACTTTGGATCTCTGGCCTTTTTTCAAGGGCAAATGAGGTCAGACCTTTACAAAAGGTCTTTTATCTTTCAAACAAAAATTATTTAGATTAAAAATTTCCTGTGTTTTAGGAAATGATATTGGTATATCTGTATCCTGAATATCACATCTTAGTTTGTATCTAAATATCATGTCACAATTGACCTCTGACCTCACTGTCATGTTCACTGGAATAAACTGGAGTTAGTTCATGTTTATTTACAGTGAAATAACCACAAAGTGCTAAATACAAATGTGTGATTGGGAAATGGGGGTCCAGGGGAAAGTGAAGGTCTGCACAGTGAAAAGTGCATTGAGAGGTGAAAACAACAGGAGCAAAAGTCAGGGCTTCACTAACTAGAGAGTGCAACGATCCAGTGAAGACTGCCAGGTGAGCACATGAGTCACAGGTAAGCTCATTTCAGGCAGGTGCATGTAGCCTAAGGTGGGAAGCCACAATGAGTACCACACTGTAATATGAAAAAAACAAACAGAAAGCAAGAGGAGGGAGAGCGAAAGAGAAAGAAAACAAACCTCAGCAAAGAGTTGGGGAGAACAGAAGGGACAATAACATTCACATGTGGTTTTCATTCACGTTAACCCTGAACTGTGTTCTATCTTTAAACAAAGTATTGTCCAGAGAAAGCGAATGAGCTGCCTAGTTGGTCAGAAATATACTGTATTGTAATATTATATAATAAGCTCGAGTTATTCATCTCCAATAATTTACAAATCAGTCCCTATTATCCATTAGAATCAGAGAAACTTTATTAATCCCAGAGGGAAACTGAGTTGTCATAGCAGCAAATATACAATAAGAAACAAGCACTCATATAAAATGAGTGTAGAAAAAGAGTTATGACTGATACATATTAAGATAAATACAGGGATATAGGTATAAATATACATATAAATATAAAAGGACAAGTATGTGTACAAATACGTCATGGTGTACAAATGTGACAGGGGTGCATTGAGGTGTGATGAATTCTGTTCCACATGTGTGAATCTGACCTAAGTGGATGAATTACACAAGCTGATAGCAGTGGGAAGGAACGAGCTGCTGTAACGTTCCCTCAGACAGCGAGTTTGAAGGAACCTATTGTTGAAACTGCTCTTTAGATTGTCCAGTGTGTTATGGAGGGGGTGGGAGTCATTGTCCGTGATTGCCAGCAGACTTACCAGCATTCTGTCACTGATCTCCTCCTCCAGGGTGGCGAGCTTCATTCCAACAACAGACTCTACCTTCCTGAGTTTTTTCTTTGCTTTGGTACCTGCACCCCAGCGCGCCACAGCAAAGAAAATGGTGCTCGCAACAGCAGACTGATTAAACATATAGAGCAGCCTGCTGCATACATTGAAGAATCTGTTGGCAGACCACTCCAGCTTGTGATCCAGTTAAACTCCCAGATACTTGCAGGATGTGACTGCTTCAACATTAGTCCTACCAATGCACAGGGGAGGGTTGGGATCTGTTTCTACCTACTCCTACATAATTTTGGTGTAATCAAAGTAAACATCTGTCTTGCTAACCTTATCTGACTGTCTTCGCTTATGTGACAATTAGACGTTATTATTATAGTTAGAGGCGCTCGAGTGCTGCCTAAGCAGTCGTTTGTCACATATTACCTGTAGTGTTTAAGGCGCTCAGGTATTGAGGCAACCAGCCAGTACGCTGCCTATCTATTGATCTCACCAGATGGTGTCAAAAGTCTGACATTATTAGCAGTATTTATTTCATTTAAATGTTGATAACAAGTGACTCCATATGTATAAGGCGAGAGTTTTTCTTCATTGTTGCTAACTAATCGTGAGATTCTTAAGACATTAACTTTTTAGTATTCTTGCGATCACTCTGCAGATAAAAGCAGCCATGGCTCATTTTGCTGCAGTACAAATTTCTATTAGTACATTTAATAAGAACAAAGAAAACAAAATGAATATATATAAAACACAATACTATTCTCTTAAAAATAAAAAATGCTTAGAGAGCTTCTTCTTATTAACCCTACTTCATGTAACCACCAAGTAATTATTTTATATAATGATAATTTGTTACCAGGGCTATAACCATTGTTAATAGACCACACTGACTCTATGAGTGCATAAATAATAACATCAGCAAAGATAAAGAAGGGCAAATGTATATATTTCAAAATTGTGAACTATCACTGGAAAGTTCTTCTACAGGTTTATACACCCTGTATTCAAACCACAGGGCACTGGTAAAGTGAAGGAGCTTGAGACTGGGGTCTCTCCTCTGAGGCTGCATGTGACAGACAAAGACACCCCCCACACCTCTGCATGGAGAGCCAGGTACACCATACATGGTGATGAGGGAGAGAACTTCAAGATACTAACAGACTTAGAGACTAATGATGGGATCCTGACAGTAGTTGAAGTAAGTGGTGTTTGACTACATGCCATACATTACAGTGACACCCAGTTTCTCTGTAATTACTTTCTCAACGTCTCTGTAATTAATACATAGTTGTCAAACCTGCTTTTTGGGCTAACAAAGATTATACTCTTATATAATGATGCTGACAATATTTTTTGAATTTCATAAATGATAATTTACTGATTTTTTTTAACAACTGTTAATTTCAGCCTTTAGACTTTGAGAATGGGGCGCAGAGGGAGCTGCTGATCTCAGTGGAAAACGAGGCGCCGTATTACTCCTGTAAAGTAAAAGAGAGGACGCCCTCAGGCCTCTGGAAAGTTGACACCATTAAAGGCCATGATCCCTCTGGTGCAGCTGAACCTCAGTCTGTGAAAGTCACCATTGATGTGGAGGATGCCAATGACCCTCCTGAATTCAGCGTGACCCTGAACGAGGTCGCAATGATGGAGAACGTACCGGCTGGAACCTGGGTTGATAAAGTGACGGCTGTGGATCCTGACTCCAGTCGTGCAAAAGACTTTCTGTAAGGGATGGTTTTACAGTTTCTCAATTAATTTGGTGCAATCTCATTCTCACATGAGAAACGTCATTATCTAAACTCTCAAAAAATCAGGAATGGGACCACCATCTCCTTCCCAAGTGTTGGGGGGAAAAGGCAGCTGATAACCTAAAGACACTTCAAATGGCAACAGCCTCATGGCAGAGGAAGTGAGCGTGCTGTGTGCGTACTTGACCCAAATGACCTGAGAGCTCCAGGACGCAGGATTTTGAGATGTGACACACAGGAGGGCAGTCTTAAGGTTTATCTGAATTTTGCCCCTAGCACTTTAAAAAAGTTGGCACATTGTCAAAAAAAAATGTCATCATGGTTAGAATGCTGGTGTTGCCCTCAGAGGGGGATAAACCATTAACGATATCTACCACGATATGAGGCCAGTTACTGTTCTTCTTTAATAATTGCACCAAATTGACTGAGAAAAATTGTAATTAACATGACCTGAAAGTTGATCTGATGCTGTTCAGTTCTGTCTAAGTGCACTGAATCTGTCCACAGTTACAAGGTAGGAAATGATCCTGCTGGCTGGGTGACGGTGGATCCCCTCACAGGAAACATCACAATGATAAAGACGCCCGACAGAGAATCTCCACACGTTGTTAACGGCACCTACACCATCTTAGTGTATGCAGTTGACAAAGGTAAACACACACTCTGACTTTTAAAACACAAACAGCTTTTTTTGTGCTACATTTCTTGCATCTTGGACAGGTATACCACCAATGACAGGAACAGCTACACTACATATCCATGTGTGGGACCAGAATGACAACGTGCCACAGCTAACAGTGGACAGCCTGGATGTGTGTGTGTCTGATGCCCCCACAACCACCAACATCGAGGCCTTTGACCCAGATGAAGCACCTTATGGAGGGCCTTTCACTTTTGAACTGTTGGGAAATGTTGAAGGAAAATGGAGACTGAATCCTGGTTATGGTAGAAACATCCTTCGTGTATTTAGTGACATATTACAGAAAAACAAGCACAAAAGCCAGAACTCCTAAAGTATCCTATCATTTTGTGATCTTTTCTTCAAGGTTACACAGCTGGTCTGGTGAAGGAGCCCGGTGTGTACCCTGGTCAACACACAATTCATCTAAAGATCTCCGACATGCAGGGCGCATTTAAAGTTTACAACCTCAGTGTGACTGCATGTGGCTGCACTTTGACACCAAACTGTCGAACTCGCCAGAAATCTGAAATAAACATTGGCCCTTATGCTTCATTCATGATCATTTCTTCACTTTTACTTCTTCTGTGTAAGAAACACACCGTTTACTTTAGTGTAGGAGAACTGTGATATGTGTGCTAACATCTCTAAGAACCCAGCATAAGTTTTATTTTACTCTTTGACAGTTCTGCTGCTGCTGGCTCTCAGCATCTCGTCCAAAAGAGAGTTTTTTACTATGGAGCCTGAAGATTGTTCAGGAGGAATCCTCCTCCAATCAAACACTGAGGCACCAGGAGACAACTGCGAGGTCACTGTTTAGAAACATTTGCATCCATACCAATGACCCATTTTAAGGGAAATATCAATAAACCATTTCTCTTTCTTTAGATTCCTGCCACTATTATCAAAAAACCAGTTTGTATGGAGCAATATAATCAATCTAATTTCCATATTCCACTGAATGGGCGGAGAAATGGACGACATTCAGCAAGGGTGACTTTTGGCAGTTTTCGGAGTTTACGCTCACAAGCTAGGGTAGGTCATCCTTCCATGGAACATGTACTTTTGTGAAGCATCCCTTGAGAGTGTGATAAACAGAATCCTCTATAGTTCAACTGTTGTCATCCTTTTCAACATGAAATGAAGCAGAGCTTCATCCACTCACCACATCAGAATTTCAGAAGAGAAAGCCTGTCCCACCGTTCCAGCTACACTGGGAACCAGGTTGTAAACACGCACTGAGAATTGAGGATGTCTTACAAATGGATCTTAAAATAATAACTATATCTTTGTGTTCTTCAAATTTCAGTCAAACTGGACCTCTGGCTGTGACAGCAGCAATCAGGTAGAACAGCAGACATTTGTGTTTGTAATTTTTACTTTGAAGTCAGAGATGAAGAAATGTGTGAACTTTTTGTGTGCAGTTTGAAGACATGGGCAATATGAGCATCCTCCAATCACAAAACTTGAGCTGTGCTACGGAGTCTAATGACATGCAGCTTCATCAGGTTGGTAGTCTTAAGTATGTCACATCTCCTATGTTGCGTTTTTAAAGATGTATGAGCTTGTACTATTGAAAAAATCACTGTAGGCATATTTGCCTTTGACATGTTCCACCTTTTACAGAAGCTAACATTGTTCCAGGAGAAAAAAGGGGACTCACTGGATGATGAGCTTCACATCTATGCAGTGGAGGGGAACTCAGACACCACCTCAGAGCTGGAAGCAATCAGTATTTCTGAAGAGGGCTCATTTCAGGACGCACTGGAAGATCTGGGTCCAAAGTTTCACCAACTGGCTTCTACATGCATGACAGCCAAGCACACCACTTTATGATCATTTCTTCAAGATTACACAGCTGGTCTGGTGAAGGAGCCCAGAGTGCTCCCTGGTCAGCATGCAATTCATCTAAAGATCTCTGACATACATGCAGCATTTGATGTTTGCAACCACAGTGTGACTCCGTGTGGCTGCACTTTGACACCAAACTGTTGAATTCGCCAAAACTCTGAAATAAACATTGGCCACTATGCTTTTTAATGCATGACAGTTTCTTCACTCTTACTACTTATATGGAAGGAAAATGGCATTTGCTTCCCCATAGGAGCATTGTGATAAACACTACCACTCAAAAGTTTGGACACACCTTCTCACTTAATGGTTTTTCTTTATTTAATGACTATTTGCTTTGTAGATTCTCACTGAAGGCATCAAAACTATGAATGAACACATACACAATTGTGTAGAAAACAAAAAAGTTTGAAATAACTCAAAACATATTTTAAAGATTTTAGATTCTTTGAAATAACCACCCTCATCCCAAACCATCTGATTGAGTTTAGGTCAGGTGACTGTGGAGGCCAGGCCATTTGGCACAGCACTCCATCACTCTCCTTCTTGGTCAAATAGCCTTTACACAACCTGGAGGTGTGTTTGGGGTCATTATCCGATTGAAACAAAATGATGATCCAACTAAACTAAACCGGATGCCATGTCGCTACAGGAGCCCACGGTGGGAACCATGCATGTGGATTCTGAAATGCACCATTCTACACAAGGAGAGAAATACTTTTGTCCATCCATCCATCCATCCATCCATCCATCCATCCATCCATCCATCCATCCATCCATCCATCCATCCATCCATCTTCCACTTATCTGATCCAAGTCACTGGGGCAGCAGTGTTGGTTTCTTTACTCTACGTCTTTCTTCATATATCAGATAACCTGAAATCTAATATCCACTGACAATGACGGCACCCACGAGGCAGAACACCAGAGAGTTGTTTTTATTTCTTCTTCTTCTGTATTTTTTTCCTTTGTAACTTTAAGACCAGAGCTGAATAAACTTGATTTTTTTGTGTGCAGTTTGAGGATTTTGGCATTATGAACTAGTTCATTTCAGATAAGATAACAGGTAAGATAAACTTTATTAGTCCCACACGCGGGGAATTTGTTAATTTGTCCTCATGCTGCCTCATAAGGTTGGTAGTCTCTTTAGTATGTCTGCTACACTGCATTACTATCATTTCCTCCCAGAGTAGTTAATTAGATCATTGTACACAAAATTTACTATTAGATTATTGTATTACAGGTATAGTCTTTGCGTATTATAGGAAAACTTCTGTAACTTATGTGATTCTTGCAAGAAATCTGCTGTCATTCACACAAACAAGTCTTAAAACCCAGATGCACTATTTTAATGCATGCACTGTTAGAACCTGCATGCATGAGACAGTGCTCAAAGCAAGCGTGTGCATTTGCTTTCTGCAGTAAGTTGAAATTTGTTTTGCATATTTTTCCACACTTAAATGTGTCAGTCCTGTGTGGGAAAAGTAACTGCCCCCTAAATATAACTGGTTGAGTCACTGTTGGCAGAAACTGCAACTCCAATCAAGCATTTGTGATAACTTTCAATGAGTCTTGTACATTACTGTGAGGGAATTTGGCCCCTTCCTTCAGCCACACTACATGCTTTTTGAACATGAACAATGCTTTTTAAGGTCATGCTAAAGCCTCTAAATCTGCTTTCAGTCTGGACTTTGACCAGACCACACCATAACCTTGATTTTGTTTCATTCTTTGTGCCATTAGGATATGAACTTGCTGTTGTGTTTTGAATCATTGTCCTGCTGCATAACTGAAGTTATGTGCACGTGACCTTCAGGGCATAAACTGATGGCCGTACATTCTCCTTCAGGAGTTTCAGGTAGAGAGCAGAACTCATGTATGATGTAAACAGAATTGGTTCTAGCACGGAGCCTTTGTGTGTGAAGAGGACTCTCCATTTACATGAACAAATTGGAGTATATTAGATAGATATGATTCAAACCATTGCAGCGTAGTACGTTTAATTCCTACGACATGCTCTAATGTCTAATGTCTATAGTCAATAGTATCAAACAGCAGAACAAGAACAGAGATGAATCCATTGTCAGAGGTGATAATAAGATCATTTATAACCATCTCTAATGCTGTTTCTGTACTATGATGAGCTCTGATGTTAACTTAGTAGGATCTACCAGCAAAAAAGAGTGAATACCAATGGTTTTGACCTGTACCTTATGATACGTCTGTGAGATATCTTGGTGAATGCTCAATCATCCAGGTAGGAAAATCCCCAAAAGATGATTCTGTACATCTGGATGTTTCCAGTAGGAGAAATATTTTGTCACTGAGTGGTGAATTGTCACTTTATTCAGTACAGCACCGTTGATTTTATGTGACCTCTTCGTGATTAAGAGGTTAATAGTGTGCAATGTGATTAGTTTCAAAGTTGGATCCAACCTCAGCATGTCAGAGGGCTGTGGTGGCAGACCTTGTGTTAATACTGTGGACCAAAAGGAAGACGCTCGAGGCAGGAAATTAACAAAAAAACGAGCCGTTTATTGAGGCTGAGAAAAACATGCAAAACAAAGGGCAAACGGGAACACTAAGAACATGGAACATGAAAACCTGGACTTGGGAAAGAAAACCTGAAACGTGAACTATTGATAAGCATGATAAGCAGATGACCTGACGATGAACAAAGGCTAAAACACAGAATATATACAAGCGAAGTGGAAACACATGTGGAACACAGCTGGGACGAATAGACATAATGACACAGAGGAAGCAAAACTAAACACACTGAACATAGGACGAGAGACTGTCAAAATAAAACAGGACTCACACTGAAACACAGACTAAGACACACGGTTTGACATGGGGCCGGAGGAAAGAAGCAGGCATGGGGATGAGACAGACAGAAGAGATACAGAGGGTGAGAGACATGACGGGCAGGCGAGAACACACATGACAGACAGGGGAGACATGGAATGAAACACAAGGAGGGGGACATGGGAGCAGGAAAGCAGAGATGAAACACAAGGGCATGACTAGGACTAGTTTGTTCTAGATTTAATTCACATTTTATTTCCAGTTTGTCTGCCCGTTTTAAATTTCAGTGTGATCATTGTTGTCACGTTCTGTTTTAATAACACCAAGTATGTGTTTGACTCTTTGGCACAAAGCCATGAGGTTAAATGTCTCACATATTTCAAGTTTTTTAAAAACTCTACTTCAGGGAATCCTCGATCACCAGACGGGGGTGTGTATCACTAAAGGATTCTGAAGCAATCACAGTTTGCAGAGACTTTATAATTTTGGTTCGATTCCCAGGATCAAATGCCGAAAAAGCGGGAAGATAATATCTTCTTCACACATGAGTGATGATTTTTGAGTGAATACACACTGAGGGTCAGTAACTATAAAGCATTTGAAAGGCAAGATCAAAGCTGGCATTGTTCAGTTACTATAAAACGTTCGTGACGTATTAAAGGTTATGAGGCTTCTTCCATGGAAAGGCAGGTATGAAACCACACACACACACACACAGACTGCATTTTGCACTTGTGTATGTGGGTGTGGAAAGCAGAGGACCGGGTCTCTTTACTCTGAAAAAGTCTGTCCTCACTCACTCTGAGCTGGATATACTGAACAAGAACCATGCTCCGCTTCATCCTGTTGGTATGTACCATTTCTGTTACATTTTATTTCTTATAAAACTATGTGCTGATTATGTGAGCAAATCTTGTGTGCCGATCTCGTCATCTATCATATGGCCACATAATGACAGATGACAGATGCCACGTGACAGATGTTATCTGAAATCTTCTTATAGACAACAACAAAAAATCCTCCAAAATATATTTTTCTTTTAGTTTTTAGATTGCTTAAAATGGAGTTAAGGGTTTGTTATGAGCCATAAAAGTCAGGGACTTCCTTTGAAATGGTTTCATTTTTCTTATCATGCTAAATGCCTTTGCATGTCAATAGAAATATGTGTGTGCACTCACCTTATCAAAACCTGTTTACCAACAAAGCAGGAACATAAATTAAAGCTACAACCTTTTGCCATACCTTAACATTCCTGCTTTGTCTTTCAGGTTTATTGTTTGTCAAGTGCAGCAAACTCAGAGCTGTTGAGCCGTCACAGAAGGGCGTGGATTATTGATTCCTTTGAGATTGAGGAGGGCCATCCAGGGCCATTCCCATATGAGTTGGGCAAGGTGAGAAATTCAAGCAGAAAATGTCCATTTCCAAATTTCATAAATAAATAATGACAAATCCGAATGACATATTTTTACTTTGGACTTGGTGTTGGCTGCCCATTTTGTATGACATTCACTGTAGAAATGTAGAACATCGCTTGAATGTAATGGAAATAAGCATACAGCATTGTCCATTTATGATCAGTTGCTTAAAAAAGAAAAATCCACTAACAGTGTACAAGCAGTTTTGTGTTTCAAATGTGTATTTTGTCCTCTCTTTCTTTTTTTTAGTATACAAAAATAATCAATTGAATTTTGGGAGGAACTTTCATTTTAATGTAATTGCCAGAATATACCCGTAGTATCCACCATAACTGACCTCACGGACATTTGCTGTTGTGTTGTAGGTGAGTGTTGATAGGGAATATCAAATATACTTTGAACTGCATGGACAAGGGGTGGACGAGGAGCCGATGGGAGTCATCTCCATAGACGAATTCTCTGGCATGTTGAACGTCCACAAGGCCGTGGACTATGAGAAGTGGCACACACTTGAGGTTAGAATCGACACATGTTCAACTCCAACATGTAGCGATGCCGCAGAATTTCTGTTCACAGTGACCATGAAAAAATCTGTTATTGTGGAGTCGTCACTGTTAATAGGTTTGCAGGACAAACAAATTAGAGTTCTAATCAGATTATGTATTATCCTCTGTAAATATGAGGTTTTCCCTGATTTCATACACGATATGTAAAATATTGACACTAAAACATCTTTAAAGCACATTTTCTTGTGAGAGAACTGAAAAATATTTGTATTATGATTTTTCACACTACATTCCCAATGTCCAACAATTTATCATGTTTGTCTTTATACTGTAACTAACTCTGCATGATATCTTTTGATGTCTAGCTAAGATTTGAGGCCAGAAAAATGGACATATCAATGGACACCAGGTTAGGAATTCAGATTTCTATAAAGGACATCAATGACAATCCACCACGCTTTGAGAGGGATCTGTATGAGATTAACCTTCCTCAGGAATCAACACAAGGTAAAAGTATACAAACAAGCAAACAAAAAATGCTCCTTGATTTGAACTTAATTACACAGTGATTATTAAATATGCTCGTTAGTTTGAGTTATTATTTCCCAACAGGCTCCAATCTTTTGAAAGTGCACGCTACTGACATAGACGAGAGAGAAACACTAAACTCAACCTTCCACTATGAAATCAAATCTGTGTCTCCAAATGTTAGAGGCACTGAACTCGTCATTGATGAGTCTGGATACATCTCATTCAAAGGATGTTTAAATTATGAGGTAAGAGACTCTTTTGTTGATATGTCAGGAGTACAAAACACTTCAAAGATGAGTAAGAAGAACGGAGGTATTTCCTGTTTGGCTAGATCTGTAACTGATAAGACAAAGTAAAACTAAGCATTTATGCAGATATGAATATTTGCTTTGAGTGCTTTCTCATGTGTGCTTTTGTTCCAATGAGCAAATTATCTTCCTGTACTACATAAAATTGCCAGTAAGCTACATTTGGTGACAAGTGGTCCAACTCC
>NW_005187579.1:849315-861364 GCF_000239375.1 Pundamilia nyererei | reverse complement strand
ACTATGGAGCCTGAAGATTGTTCAGGAGGAATCCTCCTCCAATCAAACACTGAGGCACCAGGAGACAACTGCGAGGTCACTGTTTAGAAACATTTGCATCCATGCCAATGACCCATTTTAAGGGAAATATCATTAAACCATTTCTCTTTCTTTAGATTCTTTCCACTATTATGGAAGAACCAGTTTGTATGGAGCAATATAATCAATCTAATTTCCATATTCCACTGAATGGGATGAGAAATGGGAGATATTCAGCAAGGGTGGGTATGAATGAAGTTCAGACTTTTGGCAGTTTTCGGAGTTTACGCTCACAAGCTAGGGTAGGTCATCCTTCCATGGAGCATGTACTTTTGTGAAGCATCCCTTGAGAGTGTGATAAACAGAATCCTCTATAGATCACCTCCTGCTCTTGTCATCCTTTTGAACAGGATTTTACACAGAGGTCCATCCACCCACGCTTTGGGGATTTCAGAAGAGAAAGCCAATGCAGCCAATACAGCTCCACTGGGAACCAGGTTGTACACACCCACAGAAGATCGAGGATGACTTACAAATGGATCTTAAAATAATAACTATATATTTTTGTTCTTTAAATTTCAGTCAAACTGGAATTCTCCAATAACCACTGGCTTTGACAGCAGCCATCAGGTAGAACACCAGAGATTTGTGTTTGTAATCTTTTACTTTGAAATCAGAGACAAAGAAATGTGAACCTTTTGTGTGCAGTTTGAAGACATGAGCAATATGAACGTCCTCCAAACACAAACCGTGAGCTGTGCTACGGAGTCTAATGACATGCAGGTTAAACTGGTTCAGTGCCTAATCTCTTCAGTAAGTTACATCTCCTGTGCTGCATTATTCAAAACATATGAGCATGTATGATTCAAAAAATTATAATTTACGTGTTGCAAAATTTTCAGAAAGTGACCTCACTCTGGAAGAAAGAAGTGGACTTAGGAGACGATGAGCTTCACATCTATGCAGTGGAGGGGAATTTAGAAACCAACTCAGCGTTGGAGACAATCAACATTTTGGAAGAGAATTCATTTCAGGACACACTGAAAGATCTGGGTCCAAAGTTTCACCAACTGGCTTCTATATGCAGCCCGACACAAATACAGTACTCAGGATATCCTGTTACGTAGCAAACATTTTTTGTTTCAAGTGTGAGGAAGAAGGCATTTAATCCCTTTATTCCATTCAGATTTGGGGTTAATTAAAAAGGGTTTGTGGCAACCACTTCTGCATGAGATATACTACCAGAGAGCTTTATTGTTAATCACATGTGTTTAATAACTGTGCCACATGCATCTTCATTTTTCATATCAAAATGAGGAAAGAAAAACAAAAGTGCACAGTTGCTGGATTATAATTGTTCGTCACTTTCATGTTAGGATCCAAAATGCCAATTTGCATTTGGGATAAACAAAAAACCCCAAAAATCATCTTCACTGAGTGCTCATGCAAAGGGTGGAACTCAAGGTGGTCCCCCTTAAACAAGTAGAAAACTACAGTATTTACAACAGTTTTAAGAAAATTGAAACCCTTCAGAGTCTACCTCTACCAACTTTTGGGAGCGCTCTCTGCTCAGTGGCATTTGGCCCAGGTGGTCCTCGTAAAAAGGCATTTTTTGGGGTGAGGCTGGAGATTAAGGAGGTTGTGGGGTCTTTGTCACAGAGCTGTGCCTAATGCCAAAATAAAAATGAATTGATTATGTGGTGTCCACAGTAATCAGGTTTGAAGAGCTCCTAAAACTCCCTACACCACATACATACTGGGAGTTAGTCATGATAGGTAAAGCATGTCTTTTTAAAAAAAAAAAGAGATCTTGCTTTTGTGTTGAATCTCGAGCATCTGTGGCCACGATAGATGTGTTTTTACCGGTAGTTTTAAAGGTGTTATGGGGTTTTGGACTCAGGGTTTCTGTTTTGGTTTTGAGGATCATTTGTGTTTGAGGTATTATAATTTGTATTGTTTATATTTTTGCTTTATCTCCCAGCCGCCTCAGTGCTTCTTGTATAAATAGTGTTCAGTGTATTCTGTTCAGGTCTGTGTTTTGTCCTCCTGTGTCTCATGTGCGAAGTCTGTCTTCTCTCCGCTGTCGCAATCTGCGGGCAGCATGTGGAGCTGAGGGGACAATCCAAATGCAGACACACGGAGAAAAGAAGGCTGGTTGTCAAACATTACAAAAATAATAAAAATGGATTGTATTTATATAGCGTTTTTCTAGGCACCCAAAGTGCTTTACAATTCCACTATTCATTCACTCACTGGTGCAGGCAAACCACAGTTGTAGCCACAGCTGCCCTGGGGCAGACTGACAGAAGCGAGGCTGCCATCAGCCCCTCTGGCCATCACCAGTAGGCGGTAGGGTAAAGTGTCTTGACCAAGGACACAATGACCAGGACAGAGAGAGCTGGGGGATTGAACCGGCAACCTTCCAGTTACAGATGAGCGTCCCAACCCCCTGAACCACGGTCGCCCAAGAAAACCAAACTGAAAAAGGAACAGATCGTGAAAAACTAAGCTAGAAAAACACTTGGAAAATCTGGAAACACTAAGAACTTGGAGACAGAGAGAGGGAGATCGAGGGACACAGAGATAAATAAACATGAAGACAAGACAGAAAAGGGAACACTAAAGGAAGTCTGATAACCTACAATCAACCTGAATCACAAGGCATAAACAACATAATCAGAAAACTCATAAGCACAAGAAAACGAATCTAAGAACTATAACCCACTGTTCAAGATCAAAACAATAAACAAACAAGATTCATACGTCCAAAACACAAACACTGGGTCAACAACCCAGAACCATGACGTCCCCATTCATTTGTGTCTGTCTTCCTGTTTTACTTTGGTGATTGTTGTTGTATGTTGTAGGTTTTTTTCTGTGATTTACCAGAAATAAAACTTGGTTTTGAGTTCACTCTTTCTCTTCTGAGTCTTCCAAATTGGGTCCACCTCCCACCAGCCACACACCCTGACATATAACATACCAGGAGTTACAAATTTAACATGCAAACATCTGAGTGCCTTTAACCAGCTCTGGTTTCTTGGCTTATTTTTTCTACACGTGGTGTTTTTTGTTTTTGTTTGTTTTCTGCTTCTGCATCTTTTCTGTTGTTTTTATTTTTATTTTATTTTTACTGCTCTGTACTTGCTCACAATTAAAATGGATTCAGCTTTCAGCTTTATTACAATGATGCAAAGTAAGAAGGAAAATAGGGTCATGTGATATCTCAAACAAAATCATTTTAATAAGAGCACTGACAGCTTTCCTTTGCATATCAATCTTTGGATGAGTACTGATTTAGTACATGTAATGCAGTGGTACAGTGGGATGGGTTGGTGTGGTTGTTGGAAGAGTGTTCAGAGAAATTATTTGGGGGGTTTTGTTAATGGAATTTGCTAAAAGGAAAATATGCTCATCAATATTTTGATGCTTATTTTTTGCAAGTGGTTCATTTTCATTACAGTCAAAGGATTGCTTAATCAAATCAATTAAAACAATCAGGCCCTACCTTGACTGTTTGCCTACATAGCTTTTAGAACAGAGTTTAGTGTGGAAGAAGTGGCGGTAACCAGGTCTCATGGGCTCAAGCATGGTGAAATGCAGCAGGAGGGACCGTAGTCCCAGCAGCAGTGTGAGAAAAAGACAGAGGAAGGTGAGATTAATGTGGTCAAAAAATACATGGAGGGATACAATAAGGAATAGGGGCAAGTGAAGGATTCCAGCAAAATTAATCAATACTTTGACAATCAGACATCGCTAATAGTGAACTGTCACATGCTGAAGTGCAGTGAAATTAAGAAGTGGTAACCCAACAACAGAACAGAAAACCTCACCTACACCCTACACAGCTCACTTTGTAGCTCAATGTCTCCCCCTTCTGGCTATCAACTTTTGATCACTGGGCACCTGAATAATGGATCTCTCTCTTTTTTATTTCTTTTTCTTTGTTCTTTTTTTTTGCCTGTCCCGTTTGGTTCTTTTGCCATCAGAATTATTGTCTAAAGGCGAAGAAAGATGCCCAGCGGATTTACTTTACCAAATGGACCATCCAGCCTTGCCTTGAATACTGGATCTCAAGCTAAAGATTATATGACATTAGATGATCTCACTACCCAAAACCTGCATCTTCATAGTGGAAAAAATAATCTGTAAACTCCACCCTGACGTGGTCCTTGCTTGCCTTTTACCTCCAAAACTCAAGTGATGCTGTGAAAACTTCAGCATAGCTGGTATCTGAGTTCCTCTTCGTCTCTTTTGACTGTCAGCGCAGTCTCTTCATTTTTGCCTTACAAGTATAAAGAAATGAATTATATGTTGTGTGTGTACTAATTTTTTGGCTTTAATCCCGCAAGAAGTCCAAGATGAATCTCTTAGTGGAGAATTTTACAGTAACTATTAGAATAAATGAAAAATTTAAATAACACATTGACTGCTTTATTTTTCTTTAATTGTTTTGAGTATTTTTTTTTTGTCTCCATATAAAAGATATCAAAATCTGAGCATACAACTTAAAAGTAAAAAGAATCTATATGTATTCTGCAGTCTATGAAGCTTAAGGGACATCACTGCAGTGAGCATTTAAACATCTTTTGAATGAAAACATCAGCATATCAACACAAATCTGAAGAGACACTGCAACCATATGAAAGAAGACGACTATTCAGTGAAATTTCTACTCCTGAGGATTAACTGCTGTGTAATTTATATTATTACCATCCAAGAACTAAAGTAAGCTGAAATTTCAGTTTTTTCTCAAACAAACTATTAGAATTTCTGAGAGATTTTTTGAGAAACTGAGTACGTCCACATGTACACGGGTATTTTTCAAAATGCAGCTTTTTCTATGCATTTGGGCCTTTCGTCCACACGTAAACTGCATTTTGGGTCACTGAAAGGTGACATTTTTAAAAACTCTTGCCAGGGTGGAGATTTTTGAAAACTACATTTTTGCGTTTAGGTGTGGACGAAATTTACTCAGGCAACGTCTGAGTATGTGTGTGCCGTTTTTGACATCACGCTGTGGTCACGTTATTGTTTACATGAGATAAATTTCTACAATGGTGGATATAGACAAAATACTGTTGCTGTTATTCTTAGTATCTGCAGTTTTTACACGCTTACACACACACAGTTTATGTCCCTCCATTTAGAAAGACAGAGGCATCAGAGTGAACATGGGATGTAGCTTCTCCATTCAACACAGACGCTCTCACAACCCAAATCCTGACGTCGGTTTTGAATAAAAAGAATTGTTTTAATTAGTTTTATTTATGCTGTATGCATTTTGTCCATTCCAAAGTTGTGAGTCTACACCAGCCAAAATGCTGTTGTTGTTGTTGTTGTCATTGAAAATGATGATTCTGATGAGGCATTTGAAGACTGTGTGGATGTTCACCAGTACATCCCAGAAGAGGACCCTTGGCCAGGTGTATCCAGGAGGAGGTTTAGAGAGATGGATGAAGAACAAAAGAATCAGATGGTGCGAGGAGTTTTCTGATGATGACTCCGACTTCATTTCTGACTGTGACACTGATAGCGAGGGTTGTTCTCATGTTGGTAATATTGCTGATGAGGACATCAATCAGCAGGTAATAAAAGAAGAACCACTGCCTGGTGGATCCACGAAAAAGCCCAGAGAGTGTAGATGAAGAAGAGAACAGCAAAACACTCAGGCTTGCAAACTCTGATTCAGGGACAAGCTCAACTGTGCATGCTCACTCTGAGACCAGTCGTGATGAACATTTTTGGGGATGAACTTGAAGAGCATGACAACCATGAAACTGGAGGCTCGAGGAAGTGGTCCCGAGAGGATTTTGAGGCAGAAGAGGAATACTTGCGTTTGCAAATTTCTGAGTCCACCAGCACAAGTGATGACAACTAACACTATTTCGACACGTTTTTTCAGTATCCTTTTAGTAGGCTGATGGCCAACTCATGTGAACCCGAATCCTCCCTTACTTATGCTGCAAGGCGTAGGCTCCTGAGGGATTCCCGTGATGCATCGCGTTTTTCGTTTTCATCCACCTTTCTCAATTGAAATGTGTTAACAGACCTCCATGTATTGAATAATACTTGTGATTAATCTCGGTCTCTCTTCCACAGCATGTCTTTTATCCTGTCTTCCTTCTCTCACCCCAAACGGTTGCAGCAGATGCCCGCCCCTCCCTGACCGTGGTACTGCTGGAGGTTTCTTCCTGTTAAAAATGAGTTTTTCCTTCCCACTGTCGCCAAAGTGCTTGCTCATAAGGGGTCATTTGATTGTTGGGTCTTTCTTTGTAAATATTATTGTAGGCTCTACCTTAGAATATAACGCCTTGAGGCGACTTTTGTTGTGATTTGGCGCTTAGACCCAAATGCAAATTCAAAGCACATGGTTAAACTATTTATAAGACTTTATTTAAGGAGAAGGAATGGAGAATGTGGCTAGAGATGGAGTGTCAGCAGAGAGCAGGTACCAGAGGAAAAGCTATGGAGAGACTGATCACCTGGGTCGTGATGGGAACAATCCAAAGGGAATTCTGCAACAGAGGAGAAGAAGTTGCTGGACGAGTATGTTGTCAGAGGAGATCTAAACACAGGGAAAACAAGGTTAAACATGGGGAAGCCAGAATTGGAGCAGAGGTGGAGCCTAGTTACCACTGTAGATAGCAGAACAAACTGGCGAGGAGTAGCAGACAGCGCTGGTTTAAAAAGCCCTCCTGCTGATTGTTTGCAGATGAGGCCCAGGTGAGACACTGGAAACTCCACCTCTGAAGGTGGACATAGAATCCCGATACCAAGTGGAAAACCCCCTCAGACACTCTATGGAGCATGACAGAAGGATGGGAAAGCATTCATTGCCCACTCATCCATCAGTCGGCGTAATCCTTAAAAGTTTATTCACATGTAAATATATTACATTTTTAAATAAAGATCATTGAAGAATATGGAAAAAAATCAAGTGTTTTTAATGACACTGCATTTCATTCATGTGTCTCTAGTGGTGTTGTAGAAGTGTTTGTCTGTCGGGCTGCACCACCAAAACACCACAGTATAATAGAGAGCACTGCCCACCACAGTGTGATAAAATATATGCAGCATCTCATCACACATGCCAAAATGCTTATCACATTTGTCTTAATAACCACAGTGTGACCCATGGTAGGTACCTACTTCAATAGGACAGAGCTGTAGCCATACAGTCAGTTAAAATGGGTTTAATGTTAACACAAAATAAAAGTAAACATGTAATAGTAGCACCTAAAACTACGGAAGAGGATTAGGGCCACTGGGGAAAAAAAGGAAAGAATTCTGACTTTAATCTCAGAATTCTGACTTTTTTCTCAGAATTCTGAGATTAAAGTCAGAATTCTGAGAAAAAAAGTCAGAATTCTGAGAAAAAAGTCAGAATTCTGAGGGAAAAAAGTCAGAATTGTTTTTGTTTTTTTTCCAGTGGCCCTAATCCTCTTCCGTATAAAACAATTAAAAGCTTTACTTCATTAAATACGGTTAAAACTTTAAAATTGTATGATTGTACGTGGGGGACAGGATAAGCGCTGTGGGGAACCTGTTAAACACAAATCAACATATGACACACGTTTAAAAGGGACGGCAACTCACCCTGAACCCCAACCGGACAAAACACTATAAAAAATAAAATATTCACCGCCGTCTCCACTCAAGCTCACCACGGTGCATGCAAAAAACGGAAAGAAAAAAACGATTATTTTTCCATGCAGCGCCTTCACTGTCTGCAACAATATATAAAAAGGGTAAACCACTCTAAAATACAATAAATACATGAGGTGCCTACTGAGACAGTAAAATAAAACACATAAACAAAACAACAGTATCGACAGCCGTCAAAATAAGCTTCAGCTCTTCCCTGTCAAAGTACATCAGTCTAAAACAAATTAAAATACATTGATGTATCGGGACCTCAGCCCCGCAGCCAGAAATCCATCCAGGCAAAGCAGCTTGGCACAAGTTCAAGTCCACACCCTAAGTATTGGCCTGTGGTGGTGGAGTTCACTACACATTTCTCCACAGGAGTAACTGTGGAAGGCTAGAAGGCTGTAGAGCTCCGGACCCCACATGACTACCAGTTGTCAGGTCTAATAAAAATTTCCACTGTTAGTCATGGATTGGCCTCCCTACAGCCCAGCATTATTGAAGGAGTGCGGCATCATCTTGGCAGAGAGAAAAACAACATTGAAAGAAGAGCTTTGAATAATCTTCAAGAAGCCTGGAGAACTATTCCTGAGGACTAGTAAAAAAAAAAAAAAATTACAAGAAATCTTAACTAGACTGTGTTGAAAAATAAAAGCGGTCATAACAAATATTGACTTTCAAGCTGTTTAGCATTGTACAAACTCTTTTGTTTTTGCTTTTTGTCGAGGATCGCTAATTGGCAGGAAGGAGATGGACCCAAAATGCATGCACAGTATAAACAAGACTTAATCTCAAAAAGCAGCTTTAATGATGAGCTCTTACAAAATAACTGCAGGTTACAAAGAATCCAACACAATGAAACTTCTACAAAACACACAGTACAGACATGAGGGAGCATGGGACAACGGACAAGTGGAAAATGAGACAAAAACACACCATATAACAAGGGAAGAGGACACAGGTGGGAGGACGGCTAAACACAGACCATGAGAGTAGGAAGGTAGAACTAAATACAAAGCACACATAACAAACCTATCGTCAAACTAAAGCAGTCAAGGAACTAAAGGCACAAAACACGGCTTCTATTCGTTAGACTGAGTTTGTCCTATTTTGATTTCCAGCTGTCAGTCACAGCTGGTTCCATGGAAAGGCAGGTAAACAGACACACACGCAAACATAGAAACACGCGTGCGCGCACACACGCGCGTACAAAAACAGGATTTTACGGTTGCATATGTGGGTGTGGAAAGAAGGCTGGGCTTGCTGACTGAAGTCAGTCCTTACTCACTCTGAGCTGACTGCAGTGAACAAAGGTCATGCGCTACTTCTTTTTATTGGTACGTAGCAATTACTTTTGTATTCCTTTGACTTTTCCTTTGTCAGACATGCTAATTATGTGCGCAAATACTGCGTGCCCTAATGGATCTCTTCATCTGTCGTATCACATGGCTACGAAAGGCAAAATTCTTGAAAACGTTTTCTGAAATTGCTTAAAATGGAGTTAATGTTTTGTTTTCGGCGATACAAATCTGGGACTTCCTTTTGAACAGGTTCATTTCTCTTATTACGCTATACTCGGAAAGCCTTTGCATATCTGCAGAAATGCGTGTGTGCGCACCGTTTCAAAACTGGTTTACCAACTATGCATCAGTGAGCTTTTAAGAAGTTCATTACCCCAGACGCATAAATTATAACTTCACCGTAAGCCCATCCCCTAACATTCCTGCTTTGACTGACTGTTTGCCCTCCAGGTTTATTGTTTATCAGGTGCTAGAAGCTCAGAGCTGCTGAGCCGTCACAGGAGGGAATGGACTACTGACTCGTTTGAGCTTGAGGAGGGTTATCCAGGGCCATTCCCATATGAGTTGGGCAAGGTGAGAAATTTAACCGGAAAGTGTCCATTTCCAAATTTCATAAACTGAAAGACTTTAAAATGACAGAAAAAAACTAACTTTTATGTATAGGTTTTTACGTTTCAAATGTATTTTTTGTGGAATATAAATGCACAGTGAATTTAATTTTAAGGTGAACTTTTTTAATGTAGCTACCAAAAAACTAATACTAATAATGCAAAAATAATCAGTTCATTGATTAAAGCTGATTTAACACCTGCATTCCTTTGATACTTGCACGTTTCTTTATTTAACCATGCCCAGGTTCATAGCAATAAAATCATTTAAAATCACAAAACGGACGTTTACGTTTGCAAACATTTACTGTTGTGTTGTAGGTGAATATTGATAGGCAAAATCGACTAACCTTCCAACTCTATGGAGAAGGGGTGGATGAGGTGCCGATGGGAGTCATCTCCATTGACAAAGAGTCTGGCATGTTGTACGTCCACAAGGCTGTGGACTATGAGGAGTGGCAAAAACTTGAGGTTAGAATCAACACTCGCTAAACGCCAACATGTAGTGATCCCACAGTCTTTCTGTTCATGTACAAATTATTCATAGTGACAGTGAACACCTGTTATTGTGGAGTAGTTACTATTAATGAGAGTGCATATTAAGCATGCTCATGCTTATTGTCAACCAACAGTTTTTACACTTTACGTTTCTGTCAGCATATCGTCAGAAGCTTTACCTGATTTCATACTAGAAATGTCAAATTTTGTTACTTTGGTTGCATAAAAAAGGCTGAAAAAAAAATCTTTAAAAATTATTTTAACTTCTTGTCACAGAACTTTACCACTTAATGATAATCTTTCCATGTCATAGATCACAATATTTACTATTTATTTTCTATTGTAACTAAGTCTTCATGGTATCATTTGATGTCTAGCTAATATGTGAGGCCAGAAAGATGGACGTGTCAACTGACACCAGACAGGTTACCAGGTTACGACTTGAGATTTTCATAAAGGACATCAATGACAACCCACCACGCTTTGAGAATACTCTGTATGAGACTACTGTTGATCAGGAAAACACACAAGGTAAAAAATAATAATAATAATAATATATATGTACATATAATTATTTGATCCCCGCTAGTTCTGTAAGTTGGCTCACTTAGAAATGAATACATTTTTTTTTATCATAGTTTCATTTTAATGGTGAGAGACAGAATGGCACGTCGTTTTTTTACTGCTTCCATTGCTGAACAATTGCATCACCACTTGTTACCATCTCAACAAGGTGTCGGGGACATGAATGGGCTTGTAGTCCATTCCAGCCCACCTCCATGGGGCAAGAGTGGACTACAAGCCCATTCTTGTCTCGATATCCTTTGACAGCTCTTTGGTCTTGCCTGTGGTGGTGGAGAGGTTGGAATGAAAGAAAATGACTCTGAGGATAGGTGTACTTCATATACATAGCAGGCTGAGATTAGGAGGATCTGTAATTGATTGATTGATTGGAATCTGTGTGCCTACAATTTTTAATGTGATGTGTTTTTTCTGGATTTTTGGTAGATATTCTGTCTCTTTCCACTAAAATAAAACTACATTAGAAATGAAAAGAGGCTCTTCATTTCTAATGTAGTGAGCAAAGTTAAATTAGCAGCAGGGGATCAAATAATTATTTCCCCCACTGTGTCTGTGTGAGTCATGTCTGTGTGTTTATCTATCTAGCCCTGTGTGTGTGTGTGTGTCTGTGTGCTTCTTCCTTAGAATTGAATTAAACACTGAGTATTACATATGGTCCTTAACTGTTTATTTCCCGACAGGCTCCAATCTTTTGAAAGTGCACGCTACTGACATAGACGAGAGCAGAACACTAAACTCAACCTTCCACTATGAAATCAAATCTGTGTCTCCAATTGTTAGAGACACTGAATTCTTCGTTGATGAGTCTGGATACATCTCATTCAAAGGATGTTTAAATCATGAGGTAAGAGACTCTTTTGTTGATATGTCAGGAGCACGAAACATTTTAAAGATGAGTAAGGAGAACGATTTGGCTAGTTCTTTACTTGAGTAAGTAAAACTTACGGAGCTATTTATGCAGATGCGCATGCTCACTTTGAGCAGCAACAGATTCTTTGCAAATATCACAAAGGTTACAAATGTTTCCTTATTATAAAAAAACCCCATTCGTGTAATACAAAAAAACACCCGTAAGCTTTGTGCATAATGGTCTAACTACTGTAGGAGCCACTGTCTAGGATACACTATGATCTATGTATCCTATGAATACATTGTTATGCTATTAGCCTATTAATGTAAAACTCTCCATTTGCTTTTGTTAAGGTGGCTGAGAAGTTTACATTAACGGTGGAGGCCAAAGACCACGGTGAAGTAGTCAGCCTGTCCAGTTCAACCACTGTTGTAATTCATGTACGGGATGGCAACAACCACCTTCCAGTCATCAGCGGTCAAACGGTAGGCAGTCAGTTGGTGTTGCAAACTCCAAACAGCACCAGTTTCAGCAGTTTCACA
>NW_005187579.1:726126-847254 GCF_000239375.1 Pundamilia nyererei | reverse complement strand
AACAGCTTTTTTTGTGCTACATTTCTTGCATCTTGGACAGGTATACCACCAATGACAGGAACAGCTACACTACATATCCATGTGTGGGACCAGAATGACAATGTGCCACAGCTAACAGTGGACAGCCTGGATGTGTGTGTGTCTGATGCCCCCACAACCACCAACATCGAGGCCTTTGACCCAGATGAAGCACCTTATGGAGGGCCTTTCACTTTTGAACTGTTGGGAAATGTTGAAGGAAAATGGAGACTGAATCCTGGTTATGGTAGAAACATCCTTCGTGTATTTAGTGACATATTACAGAAAAACAAGCACAAAAGCCAGAACTCCTAAAGTATCCTATCATTTTGTGATCTTTTCTTCAAGGTTACACAGCTGGTCTGGTGAAGGAGCCCGGTGTGTCCTCTGGTCAACACACAATTCATCTAAAGATCTCCGACATGCAGGGCGCATTTAAAGTTTACAACCTCAGTGTGACTGCATGTGGCTGCACTTTGACACCAAACTGTCGAATTCGCCAGAAATCTGAAATAAACATTGGCCCTTATGCTTTATGCATAATAATTTCTTCACTTTTACTTCTTCTGTGTAAGAAACACATCGTTTACTTTAGTGTAGGAGAACTGTGATATGTGTGCTAACATCTCTAAGAACCCAGTATAAGTTTTATTTTGCTCTTTGACAGTTCTGCTGCTGCTGGCTCTCAGCATCTCGTCCAAAAGAGAGTTTTTTACTATGGAGCCTGAAGATTGTTCAGGAGGAATCCTCCTCCAATCAAACACTGAGGCACCAGGAGACAACTGCGAGGTCACTGTTTAGAAACATTTGCATCCATGCCAATGACCCATTTTAAGGGAAATATCATTAAACCATTTCTTTTTCTTTAGATTCTTTTCACTATTATGGAAGAACCAGTTTGTATGGAGCAATATAATCAATCTAATTTCCATATTCCACTGAATGGGATGAGAAATGGGAGATATTCAGCAAGGGTGGGTATGAATGAAGTTCAGACTTTTGGCAGTTTTCGGAGTTTACGCTCACAAGCTAGGGTAGGTCATCCTTCCATGGAGCATGTACTTTTGTGAAGCATCCCTTGAGAGTGTGATAAACAGAATCCTCTATAGATCACCTCCTGCTCTTGTCATCCTTTTGAACAGGATTTTACACAGAGGTCCATCCACCCACGCTTTGGGGATTTCAGAAGAGAAAGCCAATGCAGCCAATACAGCTCCACTGGGAACCAGGTTGTACACACCCACAGAAGATCGAGGATGACTTACAAATGGATCTTAAAATAATAACTATATATTTTTGTTCTTTAAATTTCAGTCAAACTGGAATTCTCCAATAACCACTGGCTTTGACAGCAGCCATCAGGTAGAACACCAGAGATTTGTGTTTGTAATCTTTCACTTTGAAATCAGAGACAAAGAAATGTGAACCTTTTGTGTGCAGTTTGAAGACATGAGCAATATGAACGTCCTCCAAACACAAAACGTGAGCTGTGCTACGGAGTCTAATGACATGCAGGTTCATCAGGTTGGTAGTCTCTTAAGTATGTCACATCTCCTATGCTGCATTATTTAAAAAAAAAAATAATAAAAATGTATGAGCATGTACCATTAAAAAACAAATCACTTCAGGCATATTTGTATTTGCTTTTGACATGTTCCGCTTTTTACAAAAGCTAACCTCTCTGCGGGAGAAAGAAGGGGACTTGCTAGACGATGAGCTTCACATCTATTCAGAGCTAGACTCAGACACCATCCCAGAGCTGGAGGCAATCAGTATTTCTGAAGAGGGCTCATTTCAGGACACACTGGAAGAGCTGGGTCCAAAGTTTCACCAACTGGCTTCTATATGCATGACAGCCAAGGACTCACAACCTAAGGTAGGTCATTCTTCCATGGAGCATGCACTTTTGTAAATGCATCCCTCAAAGTGTGAACAGATTCCTCTGTAGATCACCTCCTGGTCTTGTCACCCTTTCCCAACAGGAAATCCACTCACCATGTGATAATTTAAGAAGGGAAAGCCTGTCTTACCAACACAGCTACCCTCAGAACCAGGTTGTACACACCCATAGAAGATCAAGGATGTCTTACAAATGGATCTTAAAATATTAAATGGTTTCTTTTTCAAATTTCAGTCAGATGGGAAATCTCCAATAACCACTGGCTATGACAGCAGCCATCAGGTAGAACACCAGTGATTTGTGTTTGTAATCTTTTACTTTGAAATCAGAGATGAAGAAATGTGTGAACTTTCTTTATGCAGTTTGATGATATGGGCAACATGAACGTCCTCCAATCACAAAACATGAGCTGTGCTACGGAGTCCATTGAACTCATGCCAGTTCGTCAGGTTGGTAGTCTTTAGTCCATTATGCTGCATTATTTAAAAATAAAAATAATTACTGCTGGCACATTTGCATGTGCCACCTTTTACAGAAGACAACCTCACTCCCAGAGAAAAAAGGGGACTTCGACAGAGACCTTCACATCGACGCACAGGAGGGGCACTCCGATGCCATCTCAGAGCTGAATAGGATCATTATTTCTGAAGGTGGTTCATATCAGGACACACTGGAAGATCTGGGCCCAAAGTGCCACCAACTCACTTCTATTTGCAGCCCAACACAACGACAGGACTCAAGATATTACGACATGTAGTAAACATTTCTGCTCCAAGTGTGAGGAAGAACATTCAATTCCTATATTCTATTAGGAGGAGAGACTAAAAAGGGTTTGTGGCGACCACTTCTGCAAGAGAAATGCTACAAGAGAGCCATATTGTTAATCACATATTTATTACTGTGCCACATGCGTTTTCAGTTTTTATATCAAACTGGGGAAAGAAAACTAACCCAAAACAAGCAAAAGCCAAAACAAACCACAAAACTACAGTTGTCCATTTTGACAAACCGGTCTTCCAGAACCCATTTGGATTACATTTGAACAGCCAAGTATGTGTAACTTTATACAAACACAAAAAAACCAAAAAAAAAAACCCCACAAATTCCACATCGCATGTTTTAAACTAAGTAACAATATTGCTTTTTTTTTTTTTTTAAGTGCACAGTTGCTGGATTAAAAGAAACTGCTCTCCCATTTCATGTAAGGATCCAAAATACAAATTTGCATTTGGGATAAACAAAAAACAAAACCTTCACTGAGTGCTGTTGCAGAGGTTTGAACTCAAGGAGGTTCCTCTTAAACAAGTCAAACTACAGTATGTACAACAGTTTAACAAAAGGAAATCCTTCACACTCTGCCACTACCAACTTTTGGAAGCGCTCGCTGCTCAGTGGCGTTCAGCCCTCTGCGTCCACGCCCCCTGAATCCTCTGCCTCTCAGGAAGCGACCAGGAACTCCAAATGTTTCTATGTTCAACTTTTTCTCCTCAGCCCAGGTGGTCCTCCTAAAACGCACAGTTTTTTGTAGGGTGGGAGTAAGTATATTACAGAGCTTCACAAAACAAATATTACAAATAAACTGTTTAGGTCACCTGGGCTTTAGGTCTGATGAGACGTTATCAAAGAAACACTTGGCTTTGTCATAGTACTTATCTCTGAGAGGCTCCTCCTCCTGTTCAGGAGGGCTGTCCTGGGTCTCCCAAGACTTCTTATCAACTGCAAAATACAATTATATACTCAGCTCAGTTTCTGTCACCTCAAATAAAACTGAATTTATTGGTGATCTTTAAAACGTACCAACATTTTGCTTTGTAAGATCTTTAAACTGAGCATTTGCACTTTCAAAATCAAAATCTGACTCAAATGCCAAAGTTGAAGCCTTTGTGTTTTTCACTATTAGTTGGCCTCTGCTTCTGTTCCTGGACCTGCGGCTGCCTGCAAATAAGCATTTAGAGGGGAAGGGGAGAAGGAGAAAAAAAGAAAAAAAAAAAAAACACCCGTTAAAACTGGTTCTCAAACCAGTTCATCTAGTATGAGACATTTCATTTTGTAATTTAATGCTTCCAGGCAGATGGGCAAAATTTGGTTTTATAAATATAATTGCAGTTAATTTTCACGCAGAAAGAGTCAAGCAAACCTACTGCCATTCAGCAATTAGCAGCTCACAATGCACATTTTAAATGTGGATACCTTGTCTCTGCCTTAGTTTCTGGTTTCCTGTATTTTGGCCTTCAGCTGAGGCAGCACTTGGCTGAGATGGTGCCTGTCCTAAAATGATATATGATAATCTTTCTCTTTATCGTGGTGGACTTAAAAGCAGTGCAATGAAGTCAACTGATGTTAAAGTAAATGTTCACTGTTAAAGTCCGCTTACTGGTGGGTATATTCTCTTTTTGAACCTGGGCACCAGCCTGTCCAGACCGCTGAACTGGACGCACCAGCGGTTTGTTCTGTGGCTGGGTTGTAGTCTTTCCCTTTTTCTGTGCAGCACTGACCAAAGGCATGGTCTGGACAGCCTGTTCAACCATAGGGGCTCTTCTGGCTTGGCCTGAAAGTCCTAGAATTGAGAGAGCACAAAGAAGCCTAGTGGTGCAAGACCATTTTCCATGCTGGAAACCCAGATTTACACAAACATAAATATATAACAAATCCTCTGTTATATTGAGAAGAACTCTGTACCTAGTCCCAGTGCTGCACTGTACTGCTGGTTGAGTAGAGAGCTAGCAGCCAGCTGATTGTAGGTGGGCATCATGTCTCTGTAAGGACTCCAGCGTGGGTGATACATTGCAGAGGAGCTGCCAATTGATGACTGATCCCACAACAATAAAGACAAAAATGAACTTTTGCAAAACTTTCTATCAATTTCAAATAAATCTACAGTGAGGAAACAAAAGTTGAATCTCCTTCACCTACTCACCTGAACAATAGCAGGGTCCCGAGGAAGTCCATGGTGTGGTTTTGGTGGCTCAGACACAGTAATATCTTTTATGTCACTGCCCCTGAAGATTATGAATTCATAAACTTCATCTTTGGGTGGCACTGGTCTAACTGTGTGCCGGTCTTCAGTGCCGTAAGATTTAACTGGGAAAATATATGTTGAAATGACATAAAGCCAGTCAGCTGTTTTTTAAACTGCAGCAAATTTTGTTTAAGACTTAACTGAGAAACACAGCCTCGAGCCACATCCTGTAAAGCATCAACCTACCTTTTGCTAAAGCAACTGTGGACCTGTCTGTGTCCACAGAAGACAAAATGCCCTCATAACGAATCTGTGCCTTGGATATTAAACTTATTTTACTGCCAATGTAAGGAGTTCCTCCGGCACTCATGCTTGCAGTAAAAATATGCTTTCAGCTCAAACTTCACCTCCAGAGTGAGAAGCCACGCCACACACACCTTAACTAATCCACAGTGTGCATGATGGAAAGCACCTGTGCACTTTATAAGATTGGCAGGGCTGCACCTCTTTGCGGCTGTGTGTAAAACGGGGGTAGTTTCTTTACTCAGTCGGCATACACCGCTAGTTACAAAAGCAAGAGCGTGGAGTTAAACTAAGTAAAACTGGAAGCGGGCTCGCTGGTGTTAAACGCTAAGCCCAAACAGATCTGAGGTGTCCACTAACAAACTCACCAGCAGCTAGTGGTTAAAAATTAGTTTTGCTGTCGTTATGGTATAGGACAGGATCGTTTAACTTCAATAAACATATACATCAGGGGTAGGGGAACTCCAGGCCTCGAGGGCCAGTGTCCTGCAGGTTTTAGATATCACCCTGGGTCAACAAACCTGAATCAAATGATTAGTTCATTACCAGGCCTCTGGAGAACTTCCAAGACATGCTGATAAGGTAATTTAGCCATTTAAAGGATCAAGGACACATCTAAAGCCTGCAGGACACCGGCCCTTGAGGCCTGGAGTTCCCAACCCCTGATATACATACTAATATATACCAGCTTACTGGCCACTTTGATAGGTACATCTGTTCCACTAATTTCATGGCTGCACCCTAATTTAGGCATGTAAACATGGTCAAAATGACCTACTGATGTTCAAGTGGCTTTGAACGTAGCATGGTTGGTGGTGCTGGAGTGTGGCCTGATCTGGGATTTTGCCTCACAACTATCTCCAGGATTTACAGGGAATGGTCTGCAAAGAGAAAATAGCCAGTTGGTGGCAGTCCTCTGAGAAAAAAACAAAAAGGAAGAAACCAAAAAACGCCTTGGTTTTTTCTCAGAGGACTGCCACCAACTGGCTATTTTCTCCGGATGCCACTCCTGTAAACTAAGAACAAAAAACTGAGGCTAGAATACACACACTACAAGTGGACAATGAAAAACTGGGGAAAAAAACATTGCATGAGGCTCAGTTTCTGCTGCACCATGAATCCATCTAGCCTTGTTGTTTCTGCTGGTGTACTGGTGTGGGGGATATTTTTTTGGCACACTTTGGGTCTCTTAGTACCAGTTGAGCATGTTTTTTACAGACTACCTGAATATCATTATTTACCATGTCCATTCCCTTATGACCACATACTGAAGGTATAGTCTTCTAATGGTTCCAGCAGGATAAGAAACTGCTTAAAGCTCAAATAATCTCAAACTAGTTTCTTAAACATTGCAATGGGTTCATTGGTCTCAGATTGCCTCCACAGTCACCAGATCCCAACCCAATACATGACATCTGGGATGTGCTGGAGTGGGAGTGGGAGTGGGAGTCTGCAAATCTGCAGTGACTTTGTGATGCTACATCAATATGGGCCCAAAGCCTGAAGAATGTTTCCAGCACCATGTTCAATCTGTGCCACAAAGAATTTGACAACTCTGAAGGTAAAAACAGGGTCGAACCCAGAACAAGCAAGGTGTTCCTAATAATGGTGATTGTATATGACATGTAATTTATCAAACTGAAAAATATATAAATAAAACTATATAACATTACTCCAGCTGCTTACAAATAATTAAAAAATATTTTTTTTTCTTTTGGAGGTCAGAACAAAATTTAAAATAAAACATTTAGACTGTATTAAAATATTAAAAGGAAAAATATTATTTTTTATAAATTATTCTCCCTTTTAAATTTTGGAGCAACTTAAATCCTTAAAAACAACAACAACAAAACGAACAAAAAACCCCACGAAACGTGGAAATAATTATCATGTTTGAGTCATTGTGAGTTTGCTGCCAAAGTTGCTGAATAATTTTTGGAAAGGAAAACGGCTGCACGTCTGGATCTTTATTTCAACACAAAAATGAAAGCAAAACAAACTTTGCTCTTTCGCTGGCATTCATAGCAGTCGGTACGCTTAAAAAAAACAAAAAAAAAAGAAGTTCTAAATCCCATGACTGGCTGACTGCACTGTACATTTCCTCTCTAAAGCAGGGTGGGGCGCCCTCAAACGCCTCATCACAACAGCAACTTCACTCGGCTATAACACTGCAGCCATCTTGCACAGCGCACCGAGCGCGAATAACCTGTTAAATTCGGTTTGTTAGCTTGTCGCAAACCCAATTATTCTTCTACCAAACGACACATATTGAAATTCTTCAGCCGAATAGTTATCGTGTTAGTGTAAACACATCGCTGACAGTGTAACATTTGACGAAAACAGATTATCTCCGACACGATGTTGTTCCGTCTCGAGCAGCCCCTGGAATGACAGCTGAAGCCATTGGTACCGCCTTTTACACGTGGAGCAGCCAATCACAGCTCTCAGAAGTCCCTGCTCGGAGACTTTTAGCTGTTGTGCGCAAGCGCACGTCAGTCGGTAAGTACCTCACTTTTCACAAGCTCGCAAGAGTGTGAAGATGGCGGTTGGCTCTGGCCCGCTGGAAGAGCTCTTGTTACTCACAGGGGTGAATAAAGCGGTAGTTTGTCATCCTGCACGTTCTGTAGACTCACAACTGTCGTTCTTGTGTCACAACAACCACTGGGTTAGGGACGAGGCTGCCGGTAATTACATGGCTATAGTTCCGGGACAAGGGGGTAGCTCGAGCTAATGCCCAGCTGGGACTTGGTCAAGACGATTGCTAAAGCAGGTACGCTGTAAACTACTAATGTTGTTTTTCTCTTTGTCTCTCCTACTGTAAACGGAAAGCGATCGCCGGAGCTGACAGAGAAAAGCAGCGACTGTGACATAGTCTTGCCCCATTGCATTCAAGATTGTTTGTGCGCCTTGTTAAACAAGTTGAAGTGCGGGGGGTCTCTACATAACGAGTTCCCCATGGTTCAGCTATGGACGCATCGACGGCCAGCACGGACTCCAACACGGGACACGACCCTGGCAAAACACCTGTCGTTAGTAGCGGCGTAACTTTTCTCCCTAATCATCAGGGGAAAGTGGGCTCATACTCGGCGCAGACTTTCAATGGGAGCCAAACTATGAACTCTCACAATTCAGGAAACGCTGCCACTCTCAGGGGGACGATAGTGACAAGTGGCACTGGTAGCAGCAGCAGCGCTGCGATATCTGTCACAGCTGTCAACAGTGGACCAGTGTTGTCAAAAGGGCTGGCCGGTGTCACAATGCCCCCCTCTTCAAACAGTGTAATTCAGACCCCGCTCATGAACTCTCAGAGCGTTGTGGCTTCAGCTCAGCCTGTGAGCCAAGCAACGGGACCCACTGTGACACTCGTCAGGACGCCTATGCAAACCGTTGGGTCGGGTGCAGTTTTGAATGGAAACAATAGCGCGAGCCCTTCTGTGGCGGCCAGTGCATCGAGTCAGACAGGTATCGGCATGCAAACTCCGCTTGTAAACAACGGCCAGCCTTCCAGTTCTGTGGCCATCAGCGCGGGGACGCACATCATCAAGGCAGAGCCACCCACAACAATAACAGAGTCGGCACCGCAGCCTACTGTCACTCCCGGCGCCGTCACCGTTCCCCGGACTTCTTCGGCGGCAGCTGCCGCTACTGGCGGAATCCGAGCTCTGGCACCTCAGATGCTGGCCCCAAGGCTACCCCAGGCTACACCGGGACAACCCAGTATCCATAACATCCAGCTTCCACCGGGTGAGTGGAGTTAGTTGATAAGGCATTTGTTTCACACTTAACTGAGTCACCAGTTTAGTTCCTTTTTTGTCTTTCTGAACGATTGCAAAAATGTTATCCCAGGACAGTATATATAGTACTTGCGTGCCCTCAGACTTACTACGAGAAGCACACTGAAGTCTTTAAGTCACACTAATTTGCTCATTTGTTATTGGCTGGTTACTGTTATTATGTTGATGTTTATAGTATGTTTTTTTCTGTTTTCTTTTTTCTCTTTTTTTGACGGGTGTCAGGAATGGTGCTTGTACGGAGTGACAGTGGACAGCTGCTGATCATTCCTCAGCAGGCTTTGGCCCAGATGCAAGCCCAGGCGCAGGGAGACCTGGCACCTCGGGCCACTACACCAACGAATGTGCCTCCAGGCCAGGTAAGAACATCATTTTCACAACAATTATCTTTCACTTCATATTAGTGACTCAGGCCACGTTCAGCCTGCACACAGTTGATGAAAACACCTGTTGAGCAGACTATTGGATTGCATAACTTGCAGTACATGGGGAGCAGCATTGTGGATCTTATTATTGGTCTTAAGCCTTGTAAAGCTGCAAGATTCATGCATTTTAACTTTTTATAGACTTGGATGTTGCTCGTCAACTTTTGCTTTTTGCCACTTCTTAGGCTCCTGGAAACACTGTCATCAGCAGACAAGTGACTCCCAGCACCATCATCCGACCAGGCGGTCCAGCTCCTGCATCACTGACTGCAACCACTACTCTTCACAGACCACCTATCCTTCAGGTCGGTTGGCAGCGAAACATATTTGATTTCTGATGTGACTGCTTTGCAGTATTTTCTTTGTAATAGCGTGTGAGCTAGAGACACGAAATAATATTCAGAGCATGATATTTTCAGGCACATAGGCCATACAATGGAAACCTACTTAAGTTACAGTGTTTTGAGAATCGTCTGTTTGTTGTGTATAGGGAATGCTTTTAAACCCCCCAATTGCTTTTTAATTAGAAGTTATTGTGTTTATACAAAATGCGAACAATTTATGTTATGGATTTTACTTTTAGATGTCTATATGCAAGATTTAGTTTACTTAATTGCTACTTTATGCCAGAATGACTGCTATTAAGTCAATATTATATTGGGTGTAAAAGCAGTTAGAAAGCACAATTCTAGTAGTTTGGCTTAATGTTTACTTTCATGGACTGTTATACAAATGCTACTGCAGGACTGTTTTTCAGTGGTCACGTTGAGCTTTAATAGAGAAAAGAGAGGGAAAAATATCAAGTCATTTCTCTTAAGTGCATTTGAGTCAGAGTGTGAAGTCTTTTTTTCTTATTTTAATGATTACAGCTGTTTCACTGACAAACACGAATCTACAAATGTGACATTCGCTTATTACTCACTTTATTAAGTTTAAGAGAAATGACTTCTGTACTAGGATTACTGTCATTTTACCTTCAGCTTTGTTGTTTCGCTTCCATCTATGTGGGATGATGTACAGTGAGGTTGCTCACCAGTTATAACCAGTTATCACACTGAGTTAGTCATGCATGGCATTGGGAAATCTGGCACTTGTGGACCTTGTTCGACCTGGGAAGTTATGTGTTAACACACGCAGAAATGTCTCTGCAAATTATAAACTAGTAATGAACGACAAAAAAAGAACAATGGTTATTGGTGTCCAGACTTTCAGTAATATCTTAGTGAAGCAGCAAACTGAAATTATTCTTTTAAGGAAGAGCGCCCAGCTGAGACGCTGCAAGAGAAGTGCACCTGTTTCCTTATATAAACCTGAAGATTGAATGATGTACTTGAGCAACTGTGAAATGGCTTTAAATCTCATACTGTTCTCTAATGATGCAAATAGCTGTCTTTGAAACAGTTCAGCAATCCAAATGACATAACTTTATCCTTTTTCAGAGCTCAGTTGGGGCAGCAGTACCCGGAATGACCTCTAGGACAGTGAGCCAAACAGCTGGGACCACAGTTACCTCAGTAGCATTCAGTAAAGTGAGTTGTGTCAATTGCAATAGATCAAATGGAGTTGGATGACTGTGCTTTGCTGTGTATTGTAGAGTTTATAATACTTCATGTGATGCATTTACTCTATTAGACATATAATTACTGCAAAGGTCTTGAGTCATCCCTCATTTCTTTATCTTTTGCTTACAAGGCGCCAGATTTTCTTGTCATTTTTCAAGTGGTCTTCAGCAATAGTTCTTGAGGCTTTCTGAGGGTCTTTCAAAGTTTTTCTTTGGACATTGTCTGCTTTTCACTCATTCCAGTCCTTGGACTTAATCATTTCAAGAGGGAAATGTGTTCTTCTTCTTTTTTAAGCCACTTAACACTGATTTATAAACCATTCAAGGATTTTTAAAAAGCACCTAACTCAATGGATGAACCAGTGTTTTGTCTATACATAACACACAACCTGACAAAGAACTGATTTTAAATTGGATATTTGGGCATTTTTTTACTAGCAGCTTGCCACGGAAATACATCATTTCTTCCCAGTTCTTTTAGTTGACTCTAGAAAAAATGTCAAAGATCAGAAAAGTTTGACAGGCATAAAATAGTACTTTAGCAGCAACATGGTGATTCCCAGAACGGTAGCTTACAGCTTACCTGAACTTAAAAACCAGACATACGGTGTAGTGTGCCCTAAAAAAACGTCTGGAAACTGGACAAGTGGAGGACAAAAGAGTGGCAGCACTAAGCCATGCTCTCAACTTTGTGGGAACAGTTTCAAAATGACTGCGCATCAGTGTACAAAGCAAGGTCCATAAAGACATGGATGAGTGAGTTTGGTGTGGACAAACTTGACTGCCCTGCACAGAGTCCTGACCTCAACCTAACAGAACACCTTTGGGATGAATTAGAACAGAGACTGAGCCAGGACTTCTTGTCCAACATTAATGACCTCACAAATCCACTTTTGGAAAAAAGTCAAAAATGTCCATAATTCTCCTAAACTTTGTGGAAAGTCTTCTCTGAAGAGTTAAAGCTGCTATAGCTGCATATTAAACTCTATAGATTAGGAATGGGATATCATTCTGGTTCATATGCATGTGAAGACCTTTGGCAATTTAGTGTATGTCAAATTTGTGAGGTTTTATGGAGTCATGAATCAAAATTTTAGGTTTAATTTGTCATCAGTATATACTCGGCGTGATAATAATCCCAGAGCATACCTGGATAGAGGAACACTTGGAACCATCAGTCATGGCCTCTCCAGAGCTTGGAGGTTTACATTATTAAAGCAGTGTGGGATCATCTCTACAGAACAGAACAAAAAGCCAACATTCAAAGAAGCGGAGAACTATTCCTGAAGACTACTTAAGAGTTGACAAGAAAGCTTACCTTAGAGCTCAGGCTGTGTTGAAGAATAAAAGGCGGTCATTCCAAATATTGAATTTCCACATTTTAATAAATCACAGCACACATTTTCCTGGCAAAATGTAAAGAAATGAGGACTAAAGAAAAGACGACTTGCACATTATTGTAGTGTTTTTTTTGTTTTTGTTTTTAAAGTTACTGTGGTGTATAACAGAATGTTGTTGTTTTTTTAAATTGGGTTTAATTGGGTTTTTCTGTTTCCTTTTTGGCAGGAAACAATTGAGAATGTGAAAAAATGCAAGAACTTCCTCTCCACACTGATCAAGCTGGCATCCAGTGGAAAGCAATCCACAGAAACTGCAGCCACTGTTAGGGAGCTGGTCAAGGATCTGCTAGTGAGTAAACCTGAGGCTCTCTCCACACTGATATCATTACAAAATGCATCATAAGCTTTTTAAATAGAGAGAAACACCCACTAGTATGAGATTCATTTTCTAAGAGAAGCAGGCAGGCAGGAGGGGATAGGATGGGTTTGATGTCGGTGCACATCAAACACATACATACCACCTATGTATACAACTCAAAAAAGAGAAAGAGAGACCTTTTGGAAGTGATTCTGAATGTATTTTTTGTGTAAAAACTCCTGGATTGTGTTTTAGATTGGACGCACAGACGGTACAGTCACCCACATTCAGCTGTCATTATGTTATTGTGTTTTATTAGGAGGGCAAACTGGAAGCTGAAGAGTTCACCAGCAGATTGTACAAAGAGCTCAACTCCTCACCCCAACCTCATCTTGTGCCTTTCCTCAAGGTAAGTATAATTATTGCATCTTTTTACAGTAACCATTAAAATGCGAGGCTTTGTGTGTGCATTTCCTTTAAGTTTGTACATAAGGGTATTGTAACGGTAATATTTGTCCAACTGTCTTCATTTTTTAGAGAAGCCTCCCAGCTTTGAGGCAGCTCACCCCTGACTCAGCAGCTTTCATCCAGCAGAGTCAGCTCGCCCAGCCAGCCTCAGGTTCAGTCTCCTCCACCTCTACCACTCCTACTACAGTGGTCCTCGGTAGCCCAGCCCCTCGCCTTCCTACACCAGTCAGTAGGCCCCTGCTCCAGCCAGGCATTAACAAACCAGGACAAATGCCCTCACTGGTAAGTAAAATTCATTTAGATGTTGACTCAGGTAGCTCTTGTTCCAGTTAGATGTTACAAGATGTTTAATTGACGTTACACCTCACTGAATAAATGCTGCGTTCTTTCTGTAGAGCATTGAAACTGAAACCTCTACACACAGAAATGATGTTTTTTTTGACTTCTGAATTCTTGCTTATTCTGCTCCAAAAAGTCTTTGAAGTAATATTGATACTTATTAGATGAGGTGCTAATTAGCAGACGATCTTAAAATCTGGCATTCCACCTATTTAAATCGGGAGAAGACCTCATTTGGCTGTTTAGTATCACTGTGTTCACCAAAAGAAAAGAGTTGTTTAAGGAATAAAGGACCAAAGCATTGCCAAGCATGGTGAAGATAAAGGCTAAAAAAGTCTCCAAGCATCTGATCACTGCTGACTTGCACACATCATATTTAATGGCTATTTGGTTATTGATGTTGTAGTGCACCAATGAATGAACTGGGCAGAAAGTTGGGAGAAGCCACCCAGTAAATCTAAGAGAATTCTGCATAGTTTACTCAGACTAGCAGCAGAGTAATGTAGAAGTCTCATCTAGAACTGTTTCAGAAATTCTACACTACAAAATATTCAATATGTCTGTGAAGGTTCTCAGTCATCCAGGTCATGGTAACCTAAGAAGCTTGGAAAGAAAAGCGACTGGACTTCTTTAAGACATTTCTTGAAGACGTTTTTCCTCTCATGAAACTAAAGAAACTTCTCAGATGAGAGGTTAAACGTCTTCAAGAAATGTCTTAAAAAAGTCCAGTCAGTCACCACTGCTACATTAGGCTTTATCTAACAGATGTGTGAAGTAAAAATGAGATGGCAAGAAGTTCTGAAGGAGTTTCACTATTTACTTAATAACAATAATACAGCGTACAATATAATACTTTTCAACTTTTACCCTTTCAGGTTCTCCAGCCTCAGCAGCAAAGAGCACTTCTGAGACCTCAGGTAACCTTACCGACAACCCCCATGATGACTCTCAGGAATCAGGCCCCTAGTCACATCGTGCTGGGACAGCAGCAGGTCCACCTTAAGGAGCTACAACCAGGTGAGGATGTCAGTCTAACAACACTTCTGAATGTGTGTGTTTGTGCATGTGCACCTTTTATTGGGTGATTCGCAGTATTTGTTTTTTGCGAGTCAATGTACTTAATCTGTTTTGTCCCTGCTAGTTCCCCTGAGGCCAGAGGGGCCGCCTGGTTCTAAACAAGTCCTTGTTGCAGCCTTGACCCCAGCTCAAAAAAACAAGCTCAAAGAGGCGGGTGGTACTTTCAAGTAAGTGACATTTAAATGAGTCCTTCTAGTTTTGTTTGTTATCAACAAAAGGTTTACATGAAAGATGAAAACCAGCAACTATAGTTAAGTAATAATTAAAGGCTTAAGTAAATGTCAATGCATCTTTTCATTGCTTCAAAAACTCTAGCTGGCTCTAAACGGGATTAAAAATTGAATTGATAGTTTTGAAGTCTTAGTATTGTGCGCCATATTTCATGACTGAATTTCATGATGAATTTTTTTACTTGCTGTCTATTGACAGAGATGATGATGACATCAATGACGTAGCCTCCATGGCCGGAGTGAACCTGTCAGAAGAGAGCGCCAATATCCTCGCCACCAATTCCATTACAGTGGGAGCGGTGACGCATTCCTGTAAGGACGAAGCGTTTCTCTCCTGTGCCGTACTGCAGAGGAAAATGCTTGAGATCGGTGAGACACTACAGGTTTCTCAAGTGATGCTGACATTCTTTGAGCTGTCCACCACATTGGATGTAATACAAGTGCCATTTGCAAACGAAAAATGTGCATTCCCTGAGTGGTTTGCAAGTATTTCCTGGAAGGTTGACAATGGTCACAAACAGGGTGCTGCACTAAAATCTTTCTTATGATAAGCTACTAGAACGCCAAAAATGCCTGAAGTTTGCCGACTTGTCTGCAAATACTTTCTAAGTACTAGTCAAGCAGACTAGACAATGTTCTCCTTCAAAGTAAAAGGTTTGCCTTTGTGTTGGAGCCAACATTTCCAGTTACTTTCCACAGTTATACTGTAGCTCGGAAAGTAGCTGGAAAGTGTTGCGTGGAAGTCTGCTAGTGACCAAAGTAACTGCAAGGTTTTTGCCATCTTGTGAGGTAAATGGTGACTGGTCCGGTTCTTATATAGAGCTTTTCTATTCTACCAGAACACTCAAAGCGCTTTCTGTTGAGCGAATCATTGTCAGGAGTCATTGAATGGTCTCTAGGGGCTTTAGCACTAGATTTCCCAGGTACAATCAACCTCGAGCAACAACTTTCATCCCGTCTTTTTCCCTCACGATGGATGGCTACCAGATGGTCGCCCACCACTGTGGGTGTTACTGCGGCCTTATTCACTTTATCCTACACTGTAACTATCAACGTCCAAAATGGAAGACAAGATAAAGTCACGTGGTTTAGCACTCAGATGCCTGCAAAATCCAATACGACGTTTGTTGTTTTATGAGCCTCATAACACTGTTGTGGTTTTTCTGCTCCAGGTAGGAGGTATGGTGTAACAGAACTCGGTCCTGAGGTGGTGAACTACGTCTCGCACGCTGCTCAACAGCATCTTCAGAACCTACTTGAAAAAGTCTCCCAAGTAGCCCAGCAGAAAAACATCACTTTCAAGGTTTGTAGCCGCAAAATGTTTTTCCATTTGGTTTTAATGTCCAAATGATAGGTATGTCTTGCAGTAAATGAGTTGGAACACAGCCTATTTAATATAAAATCTTAACAGCTCTTTCACTTGGCAGGAGGATAACAACTATGAGCAGAGCAGCGATGTTCGTACTCAGCTGAAATTCTTCGAACAGTTGGACCAGTTAGAGAAACAACGAAAAGAGGAGCAGGAGAGAGAGATCCTCCTGAAGGCAGCTAAGGTACAGATATTAGTATATTTTGTCTACAGGCTTACATTGATGTTGAATGGATCTCAGTGCTTGCACCACATGGTCTTAGGTGTTTTTGTTGTTGTTGTTTTTCCTTGCGTGCAATGTGTTCTTAGTTAGTTTTTTTTTTTTTTTTCTTTGTTTAATTTGTTGCATCTTTCTTGTGTTTCTGCAGTCTCGAGCTCGGCAAGAGGATCCAGAACAGCTGCGTCTCAAGCAGAAGGCAAAAGAGGTACAATAAAAAGACGACTGTCCACAAAGTTTGTTTCCCTATATTTATGTAGTGTATGATGAATTTACGTGTGTGTGTGTGTGTGTTTGTGTTGTATAGATGCAACAGCAGGAGTTGGCTCAAATGAGGCAAAGGGAGGCCAACCTGACAGCTCTGGCAGCCATTGGCCCCAGGAAGAAGAAGAGGAATCTGGAATCACCGTCCTCTTCTGCTTCAGCCGAGGTGACATAAAACAAGAAAATCTCTTTTGTCTTTTTCATTTGCACAGATTTAGCAAGGTGTTGAAAGCATTTCTCAAAGGTTTTGGGCCATAATGACAGGATAGCATCACATAGTGCAGGTTTTTGAGCACATCCGGGATGTGAAGTTCACGTTCAATCACATGTACAGTTCTACTGTATCTTCCCGTTCAACCTGACAACATGCCCGGTGTGGGGGGAAAGAGACCAGTGTCTGTGTGCAGAAGTCCAGACGTGTGTGCGTGCATCTGTGCACATGCGTTGGTTATATCTGGGGGTGCAAGATCAAACTGTGGCTTGGTAGATTTAATTTATTATCAATCTCAGAATAATGATATTAAAAATGACATTAATTTATTGCATGAGTTGAGAAATTAGATCATTGATTGATTAGAGAGCCATCGCCAGTCACGACCCTAGTATACAGTGATTGTAAAGGGGAGGACGTGGTGTTTAAATGATGGTCAGTTGGGGCCCTAAGTGTTCCAAGAAAATATCCCCACTCCATTTCACCACCAGCAGTCTGAATTGTTGCTAGAAAGCTGGATGGATCCATGCTTTCCTGTTGTTCGTACCAAATTCCGACCCTACTATTTGAATGATATCTTTTCAATTTTTTGTTGTCCAGTTTTGGTGAGGCTGGGTGAACTGTAGCCTCAGTTTCCTGTTCTTAACTAACAGGCGTGGCACCCGTGTGCTCTTCCGCTGCTGCAGCCCATCTAGGTCGAGGTTCAGTATATTGTGCTTTCAGAGATGATTGTCTACATACCTTGATTGTAACTTGTACTTATTTAAGTTACTGTTGCCTTCCTATAAGCTCAAAGCAGTGTGGCTATTCTTCTCTGGCAGCAAAAATTTTTGTCCAGAGGACTGCCTGGTAGAAACCCCAGAGATGGTTGTATTGGAAAATTCCAGAAGATCAGTTTCTGAAATACTCAGAGCAGCAGCCTGTCTGTCAGAGTTCAAAGTCAATTCAGTCGCATTTCATCCCCACTCTGATTGTCAGTTTGAATCTGAGCAGGTCATTTTGACCACGTCCACTTTCCTAACGCACTGCGTTACTGCCACATGATTGGCTGATTTAATAGTTGTGTTAGCAAGTAGTTGAACAGGTGTACTTAATGAAGTGGCCAGTGGGCAGACTTGTAAATGTGATGAATAGTTATAAATTAAACTATGTGTGTATAAATGTGTGCATACATTTATTAGAGTGTGTATAAATACCTGTCAGAAAGTCGTCGTGGATGTTTATCTGACAGCCTCCTTAATAACAGACCGTGTCATCTTGAGTTTATGTAGAACTTTGGTTTACTTCCTTGTGGAGGGCAGTATTTGCTACGGTGCTTGAACAAAAAGAGAACCGAGCACCGCACGACTCAATGGCACAGACGTTATGTAGAAAGGTTGGATATGTCATAGCTGGTGCCAGATGGATAGCGTATTACCTTGTGTTCAAATTCCACTGGGAGCATTAAGAAGATTTGGTTCTCCTGATTTTTTTTTTCCCTGCATAATATATTTGTCATAAAGAAATGGCTAACATTGGCAATAACTGTCCATTTTTCTCCCTGGAGATCGCTAGAGCCAGACAAAGTTAATTTGGTGACAGGCTGTCACTGAGAGTCCACTCTAGCCTGACAAAAACCTGCTAGCAGTTATCTGAGCACTGCTGAGAAAGTAACAGAATAAGACCTGTCACTAAATCAGCCAGAGCATTACACTCATGCACAATGTCAACTGATAGATCACATGTAAACAGGTCACTAGATAAATTCATTTAAGACAATGGAACAGCCACTGTTGTTTCTCACACTGTGACTAGTAATGCTGGAGTTGCTCTTATGCTTTCTGCACACAGGGTTTTTCTCTAAAACCTTCCAGCCTGATCTAATCGAGGGGAAAAAGTTCTAAAATTTTAACTAAGCGGCAACATCTCAGTCTTTGAGAAAGTGGTTTATCCTATCATCATTTCTTTACTTTTTTGTGTCTGTTTACTTTGATCTCTCTTATATTGTCAGTGCCTTACAGTGCACGATTACACTTTTTTTTTTTCTTTTCTTTTTTTCAGTCAAAAAGTAAAAAAATAAAATAAAAAAGTCTATTTCTTCTGGTTAATTTCAGAATCTTGCAATAAACTTCTCTCTTTTGTTTAATCTGCTTATATTATATTGGTTAACATTATTATTTAACTGAGAAAAGCTTAAAAAATATCCAGATAAATGTGAACACTTGCAAACCCATTCAGTCATTAACCTCTGCTGCCGCCAGTAACAGATGTCACACGCTCCCTTTCTTATGCCCCTCTCCCTTATCTTGCAGGGATCGGGAACAGGTCCCTCTCTGTCTGGTGGGCCTGCTTCATCAGGCTCCAGACCCACACGGCAGCGCATCACGCGTGTCAATCTCAGGGACCTGCTCTTCTGTTTGGAGAATGAGAGATTTACCAGTCGCTCCCATTTCCTCTACAAGGGCTTTCTCAAATAGGCTTGATGTCAAAGAGGAGAGGTGAGGAGGAGGAGGGGGCGGGCAGGAGACAATGAAGTGTATGGAGAGACCAACAGCTCCCACCACAGAGAGGGAGCATAAGAGACTCTTGTATGTGAAGAGGAGGAGAAAAGGCGACCTGGCACATTATAAGGTTTATCAGATACACCTGATTACCTGAAATACAATAGTAGCCATATTGGATGGCCTCTCTACCTCCCTCCTCTTATAATGCCTATTTCCTTTCAGAGCAGTCACTGACCGAGACCCTTTTTATTTAATCTTTTGTCATGATGGTGCAAAAAAAAGAATATGTTTTAAGAAGAAGTTTTTTTTTGTATGAGTAAATGAAATATTGTACAATTATGCACTGTAACATAGTACAGTTTATTTTCTAAACGTTTGTATGCATATTAGGCTTGAAAGCAATGAAATCATTTGTTTTATTAGACCCACCAAGAAATTTTATTGATTGATTTTTATGTGTTGGTTTCTGCAGAATTAGTTTGAACTCCAAACTGTGTAACCTACTGAGTTGCCTTCCTATGTATAAGCCATACAGCCATCCCTAAGCAATCAAGCCCCGGTGTTACTAATGAAGCTGTAGCTCACTCAATATCTGTCAACTTTACTTGATTTTTTTTCCCTCCACTGTATTTATTTACTAAACTCATGGTTAAATTAATGTCTAGTTATTTATTTAATTTCATGTCACACCTCATTTGCTTCATGTAGCTCAAATTCCAAACAAAATGTGCATTTAGGACATGTTAAAAATTAGTGTATAGCTTTCAGTGTGTGAAGGCCAGGGGTGCTCTTTGTTTTCTTTTTCTTGTTTTGAATCTGCAAATATTACTTTTAAAATGAGTTCTATATGTATTGATTTCTAAAACGTAGATTTCTGAAGGCTTTTAACCTGTATTGCTATACCAAACATACATCTACCTGAAACTCTATTTTTGTAGTTACCCACCAACACATTTTTACTCTTCTAATGGTGACTGACAGTGTTCTCCAATCATTTCTTTACCTGCTTTTATTTTTGGTGTGCTACTGGACAGCCCCTTAGGATTTTGGTATCAATGACTTCAAAAACTGGAGTTTCTTCCTGTATATTTGTAAATGGTACACCTAGTTTTACACATGGTTTTGTATAGAATTGAGAATTTATGCATACAGCAGTAAGAAAATCACATTTTCTCTATTAAAAAGTTTGAATAAATAATGATTTTACAGTAATCGATGTGGTTGCGTCTTTAAAGTGATTTCTGAGAGTCATAAATCTCAGAAATGTACTTTTTTTTGTAGGGCACTAGGGGGCAGCATTGCATTATTGGAACTGGCTATACACAGGGTTTGGTAGTGATATTTCTGAGCTAAATGCCTTTAATTCCTTCTTACTCTACCTGTTCACAGATAATTCTACTTAATCCTCTAACATCTGTAAAGCCACATGTACCACACTCTGCGTGTCCCCACGGGGCTATACAACCATCTATTAAGCAAAACTCCCAGGAGCAAAACACTCAGCTCTTAACCCAAAAATGAAATCATGCACGCAGTCTGCTACCAGTCTGTCCGCTTCTTTGTGGAGCTGTCTTGTTCGAGTCCGTCTCCATTATCAGCCCACACAGTGCACTGGCAACAGCTGCCACATCAGCTGCTACATTCACTATAAACCATAGGCTGGAAGTAATTAGGCCATTCTGCCACTGGGACAGTAGCCTGATGTTACATTGATTAGGAGCAGCTTTCGTATCTGTGCCGACCAAACGGGAACAATAATATTTGGATCCATCAGTGGTTATGAACCATAGTTTCATTTTTTTCTAATGAAAGTTGATCTGGAAGCCACTAGATGGCAATAGCTCATTTCTTCTCATTGCTAGGCTATGTTCCTCTTAATACTTAATCCTGGTTACATTTGGGTGAGTTTAGAGTTCATGTGTTCATATGTTTACACCCGCAATACAGACCTCCAGTTAAGACTGCCGTTCACTTGGTGTTTTGCATAACATTTGGCATCAGAAGGAGATGCAGTCTGCTGTTAATAATATAAAAGCATGGCGCTGCTGCGAGAAAGCACAGACGTGAAGAAAAAAAAAAAAGCAAGCTTTTGGCCACGAGTACAGAACCAGTGTGGCGTGACAGTCCCTCTGTCTGGTGGCGGTGGTGATTCAGGTAAGGCCTTGCCCCTTGTGCCTCAGCCCAATCCAATATTTTTCCATGTAATCCCCCTTCCACTCCTCAACACTGCTGCTCTTTCAGAGTTAAGTCCACATAAGCTCCCACTTGAGTGCCAGAGGCAGAGCAACAACGGTGATGGCGCGGTTGCCTAGCGACGTCTCAGTCGCTGCACCTGAGGGTGTTGGGTAAACACCCTGAGCCTGCCTGAGGGAAGAGCAGAGAAGTGACATCACTGTTTCCTTCCATGACATTTATTAAAGAGGGCTGTTATTAATTTCTTACACCGACTCTTGTCACCCTTCTTTCACCCCAGGGTGAGATTACATAATAAATTGAAAACAAGTTTTGCGCGCGTGCACGCATGCTCTTGAATGCTTCACTGTTATGTAGCTGTGGGTAGTTTTGTCAGATTCCAAGATGGGATTTGACTGATCTCATAGTGCCTCTCAGCAGGGTGTTCCTCTTGCACTTTTATGATAAGCCTCCTGTCTAAAAAGTCTGCGCTTGTTTACGCTTGTAGAGGGGCTCAGTTTTAATGATGGTTAGAGGCTGATAAAAGGTCCCCTAGCCCCCATTACTTACAAGAATTTGAAGCCTATGAAATTCTTTATTAAGGTAAGACCCCTATAGCCACATGAATAAGAGGGATGTGAAATTTCTAACTTTGACGTTACTTTGAAGCCAAATGAATTCAAAGTCCCATTCATAATCCGACTGTATTCATGCTGTGAGACAAATGCAATAGTAAAAGTCAGTTAATCAATTTTTTCCTTTTCAACGCCTCCTTGCATAATGTTGATTAAGCTTTGAGCTTATGAATAAAACTCCCTCCCAGGAGGGACATAAAAATGTGATTTGAATGAACTGATGTGGCACAGTGTGATTCAGTCGCCGCACTTTATCATCCATTAGGATGCACAAACCCACTATCCCATAACTACTTTTATTCTCAAATGAAAGAGATTTTTTTTTTTTTGCCCTCCCTTGAGGAAAGAAACTTTCCAATGTAACATGCAGCAACAGTTCATTAGTTTACATTTCCTCACATCACCAGTTCATGTGTGTTTGTGCCCTTGGCCCACCCAAGCTAATGCTGACTTTAAGACTCTTTTGTTATGGGGGTCATGCAGGGCAGCCTGCTTTGGCCCGGAGATACTATAATAAGGCCAGTGTTTATGAGCGCTGCTGAAATGGGTTTGTAGGCGAGGCTGAACCTGTGCGGTATTGACGCAGGGGTTAATAGCCTGTTGGCCTCTTTAATGGAGCTGGATCAGGCCAGGCAGCAGGCACTGTCAGCCCACAGAGGAAGAGCCTCTCTGTTTACAAAGTCATCTCTAATTTGAAGAGGAATAGTCACCAAGGGGTGTACATACGTTGGTGACTTGCATCTAAAGACGCACTTATGTGCCTTGCCAGACTGTTTGCAGGACAGTTTACAGTGCTTTGCTGTATACACTGATCCACTGAAAAAGTCACAAAGCTAATGTTCATTGTCTTGTTGTAATACAACATTTTGCCAGGAAATCTTTGTTCCTGACCTGACAGTCATTCGTTTGTTTCTTTGACACTACCACCCACTGCTAGTATCACACCCCAACAGCAGCAGTCTCCCCCAGTAGGGTGATGTACGGCACTACACCACAAAACCTTTGTTTTGGAGATGCTCAGGGAACATCTCCAACTGAGATACTGACCCAGCCTCCAACCTCCCTGATGCCCCTCTGATGGAGCAGCTGCTGGATAGGCCTGAACCACCTGCTGCTGACACCTACTTATTTGCACTAGATATAAAGTAATAAGAGGCTGATGTGACTAGCATTAGTTTGGCTGTATATTCAACTTTGCGGATTAATATCTTAATGGCACCCCCCCCCCCAAAAACAAACAAACAAACAAACAAACAAACAAACAAACAAACAAACAAACAAACAAACAAACAATTTTGAGATATTAAATTGTAAATCATGATGGGAAGCAGTGGATTAGTGCACATTAATCGGAGGCTCTGCAAATATAAAACAGAAATCAAATATTAAAATATATATAAATGACCACCAGTCAATTATAGGCACAAGCACTCACCTTTAAGCCCTGTTAAAGATTCAGAGACATGACTGAATTGTACAGAGGTTTTTTCTTTGGGTAGTCTTCACCATGAAACATGCACAAATGATGCCCTATACATAGTGTAAGTAGTCTACACATAAGACCTGAAGTGGTAGTAAAATGAATGTTATTGTTGTATCTACAAGATAAACTATGTTCCACATGTATTGTGATCAATTATTTATTCACACTAATGATGGTGCTATACATGCATTATTCATAGTAAGCTCTGGTGTTCCTCAAGTGATGCTGACAGGGGGAAATGGAGGGGCAGATGGGAATGTAAGCTTGATTGTACCCTGAAGGACACCAGAGACTGACTTGGCTGCAAAGGAATCGTCCCGTACCATTTAGAGATGTAGCCAGAGTCCCGGGGAAGGCACTTAACCTGTGGCTGAGGTGAAGAATTACATCCACTTGATTGGAACAGCTGTTCGGCTTGAGGATGCAGCTCGGATTTCCCACTGCACTCTAGCATGTAATCACACAGAGACGCTGGCCTGTGCAGAGCTGCTGAGCATCAGTAGCAGCACGTTCTTGTATGTTCTTGTACAGCTGTTAGCAACAAACAGTATCCCATGATTCATTCAAGAGATTATATTATATTATACTGTTCGTGCTTATCATTGGGAATGTGTTCGGACAGTAATTTCAGCTATTAAAAAATGTTAGAAAATGTTTTTATTCAGCTCCAAACACCTTGGATTCTCAAAATGCATTTCAGTCCTAAGTCATGTGTATAGGAATTTCTTTTACTTATGTATTAATCACATTATTTTATTGTATAATGCCTTGGTGCCACTGGATTTTAACAAGTCTCACACTCATACATTAAGACAAATGGTGGGGGTCTAGTAAGGAAGTTGGGGGAAGCAGACCACTCCACAGGAAGAAACTTTTGTCTCTTTGAGGACTCTGGGAGGTAGCAAGGGAGTGTGAACCTTAAGGTGTGAAACAGCTGTGTACTGCCTTTTGTTCCTGGAGAAGGTATTTAACTGAGAGCCATGCTAGGCTCAGTGAGACTCTGCTGCCCGTCTGCCCCGCGGTCATGCAGGCTAAGCCACAAGCTTAGTTTTCAGTTCTTTGTTTTTTGATTAAAGAATGTTAGCTACTGCTCGTCTGCAGGCTTTATTTAAATGGAAAACTTCCACAACACATGTTATATTCCTTCCATCAAGCATCACCTAGTTAGGTGTAATACAGACTTTCTGTTAAATAATTTAAGTCTCAAGCCCAAACCACGTTAACTTTGTAACTCCCTTCAGAGCCACAGAAGTCATTCATCGGATGTTTTGTTTTTCCTGCTGATTAGGAGCCTACTCACTGTGACAACTAAGCAGAGCTTTGTGTGTAAATATTTAAGTACATCCGAGAATCTTACTGCAGTACAAGTGTGTTGCTGCAAAGTTTATCCAAGGATCCCAAGTATGTCTTCTTTCGGCACTGGAATCACAGCAACTGAACCTTTTTGTTGCTGTGAGGTCATTTTGTTAACCCTCTCAGGCTCAAATTAAGTTTTTGTTGCTAATGCTCAAAAGAATACCTGCAGTGGTACTTCATAACTCATAAACTCATAAAACATGTATGTGGGTTAATCAGGTTGTTAGCTTTTAACTGTTGCAAATCTGCAACGCCTGCCTTGAGAGGGTTAAAAAACAATCCCCAAGTACGAGCCCAACACAACCGGAAGTCTGCGTCCATGACTGGTTCTGTAATGCTAGGCCAGCATGTTAGCACTCAGAAACCTGTGGTGGAGAAACTATTCACACCCTTTACTTAATTAATTAATTAGCTCTATCATCAGTAAAGTCCTTCGACGAAAATATACATGAATTAAAAGCAAAAGTGCTGAATGCAGAACAAAGTGTCCTGTGACTCTTTTATTGTTGTTTAATTATTGTTAATCATGCATTAATGAAAAATGCTGTTGCTGTTTGAGGAGGAGCTCATTTGGAACTATTTGGTAACCAAGTGCAACTAATGGTTAGTTTCACTGTGGATTAAATGACTGCTTAGCTTGTAAAATCAAATTCTGAGATTCATGAGTCTCAAGTGTTCCAAACACTTATCAAAAATAATAACAAATCCACTGTCAGCTGACTAATTGAATAACTGACTTAATTCAAGAACAGTGGCTACTTCATCAGCTACATGTTTGCTAATGAAAATGAGCCAATCACATGGCAGCTCAGTGCATTTGCACATGTTGATATGGCCATGGTGACCTGATGGAGGTCAAACCCAGCATCAGAATGGGGAAGAAAGGGGATTTAAGTGACAATCAAGAGCATCTCTGAAAAGCACCACACCAGCACTCGAAGCTGATGGGGCTGCTGTAGCAGAAGGCCACACGTTTGAAAGCAAAAGGGGTCCAGCCCTGTTTTAGTAAGGTGTAACTAATGAAGTGGCCATTGAATGTATATTTTGTGTACATAAATCCCACTTTACAAAGTACCTACTAATAAATATATTAAACTGGATGTACTTTTAGATGTATTCAGAGCTCTTAATACATCTAAAAGGGAGGTATTGTACTTCCAGTTTACTATATTCATTACTAGCTACTTTATAAATTGTGATTTCTGTACAAAATAATAGAATAGAATAATCATTTTATAGTATTTGTCATAATGAATGATACTACATTAAAAGGATCACCAGTCTGATTACAGTTAATCTTTTGGGTACATGAATATCTTTCAAAATGACTCACAATACAAATACTATTTGTCACGTTTGACATTTCATTCAAATCCAAAGCGGCCAGCTTCACGGTGAACACCAGTGTTAGCAAGATTCATCTTTCAAGCACCTGTTTGTCCCCCCAGGGCCCGGACTACTTGTATACAACATAGCCTTTATTTCTCAGAGGTGCTTTTAATATTTGGATAAATTGAAGTGCCTGCTGTGAAGATTATTGTACCACAGTCTTTCAAATTAGCATTTATGAGTTTTGAGGGTTATCATAATTCATCACAATGCACCCTCTTAGTTCATTCTGCTTAAATAGCCCATGGATAAGAAGTAAAATGCTAATGAGTAACTAGTTGTCGTATAAATGTAATGAAGCGCGGTATATACCTCTAAAATGTGGGCTTATAAAGGGAGTCAGTGCACATAGTTACTCTGTAGCACTCTAAGATATATTTTAAGATTAAAATGTTTCTTTTATTTATAAGACATGCTGAGAAATACTGTTTTCAAATGCTGTTTCAAAGTGCACTGTTTGAAGCCTGATTGCTGAGGGAACCATGTCTTGGTAATTGTACAGCGTCTACACTGGATCAGTCATCCGTATCCTACGTGACTGGTTGTAGGTATTTTCTCCCCCACTTAAGCAGAAACATCAAATTTATTCTGCTGCTTTGATCTCATTTTAGACAGAGTCCTGAAATAGCAGCAGGCTCAGAGTGGTGTCAGCAGAAGCACAGCCAACAGAGCCTGCCCGTCCTGCGTGGTACTTGTGCTGAATAACAACATTAACACTTAACTGTGAACAGTTGATCACGCAGCCGGCAACAGAACCAACATCCGGTCATGTTTTTAAGATTGGACTGTTCTCAGCACCTGCCCAAGAGACTCACTAGCTGTATGGAGAGGAAATGAAAAGAGCCAGGCTTGGACATGTTTGAAGAAGAGAACTTTATTTACAACACACAAGGCACCGGCAGCAAGCCAGCAGCAAAGCTCTCAGTCTATATATGCCATTTATCAAGGGGGTGGGGGTGATAAACGGGAGTTTGCTTTCTTCTTTCACGCTGCACTTTGGCCACAAGCAAACCTAGTGAACTTCTTCTAAGCCCATCAAAGATCTCTCCCCTGAAGTTAATCATCCTTTCTGCCACCCGGCTAGGACCAACAGGACTGTTTAACAATTTGATTATTATGTCAGGGCAGCAGAGCCCACTGTTGATGGCTCTCTTATGCACACAGGTCCACAACCCTGCTGGGTTCATAGAGGATTTCATTATTGTACTACAGAAAAAGGTTAACTTAGTTTTATGTTCTCATTACTGGGATACTCAGGGAATCAAAGCACCTCTCATTAACTAGTTCAGCGTGTTCCATCAGCTCTGCTCACCTCTACCTGTCTTCTTCACCTCCTCATTGCCCAGCCCTCTAATTTCTGGCCACAGCGGGCCATGAAGCATCACTCTTTTTAACACCATCATATTTAATCTTTTTTTCCCTAACAATTTTCTTAATGTTATGCATTGTTCTTACTTGAATCTCACTTCCTCTGCTGACCTTCTCCTCCATCCTACTAATCACCTCTCAACACGGCCTACCTGCATCTTGCCACCACCTCATTTTTCTCGCTCTCTCTTTTTGCCTGGCTCTCTGAGTTCTCTCTGGGTGTCTCATTAAAGGCGCTCTATCTAATGAGATTACGCCGTGGGGATTAATGGTGTGGCTAATTGATAGACACACAGCCAGAGAGGATTAAATCCCTTTAAGTCCCCAGTGGGCTTTTTGGCGCTTCAGCTGACTAATTGAAATCACAGGAATGGACACAAATATACTTCCTGACCCCACACACTGCTCTAACTATCCTTCCTCTATGATGCAATAACATGTATAGTGGGTATGTTTCTTTTCTTTTTTTATTAGAAAATGAAGCCATATCCAAACAATAAGGTCAAAGATTAACTGCATAATCCCCCGGGGAGGCTGGTTTCATGACGCTAACACTTAAAAATACATTATTCCACAGTGAAAAATGAAGTAGGTGTAACAATTCCGAGTGCAGATACAAACCAGTCGATTCAAATGCAAATCAAGGTGGAAAAGCAGTGAACTTAAAGCTAGAAGAGTCCTTTCATATTTTAAATCATAGTAAAAAAAAGACAATCCTGATGAAAAACCAATGTGTGCTGCTTTCAGCGCAACATCAACATCAGCGGTCAGTAGGCATGGGTGCACTGGTGCATTGCTTTCTGCCACAGTGCTGTTTTTGGTACTGTCATAGGGTCTTATGGCAGAAATCTAAAAATCCAATATTTACAGAGCACTTTAGAAATAAAGTCGTACCAATACTGACTTGAAAGAAGAACTATCATGCTCATTTACAGCTGCATGTCTTTATTCTTGGAGTCTAATAAAGTAGGTGAGAGTGGTGCAGCCGCTCACCACAGGGTCGGTCTAAAACCATTTTAGTTCCTCTTCTCTAAGGGAATGCACAACTTTCTTCTGATTGGCTGCCACTGAAATTTAAATATCCTGGTAATGACAGATGGCTGCCCCTCTCTGAGCCTGGTTCTGCCAGAGATACTTCCTGGTAAAAGGGAGTTTTTTTTATTCCCACTGTTGACACCCGTCCTAAATAAGATGCCTTATTTACCTCCAAAAAAATGATGGCACGCTTTCAAAACATGTGTTGTTTATTTTCTGAAGCGCACATTCAGTATCTAGATGAATGAATAAAAGAATTGCAGCACACTGATTAATTGAACAACTATCAGCAGACGTGGCTAATGAACGTTCCAGTGTCCCAAGGCCAGAAGCCAACAAAAGGAACACGTCTGTCACAGACAATACAGACTGAAATGGAAAGAGCATGTCTTCATACACTAGAAAGAAAAAGAAAAAAAGTATAGATCAAAGTATTTTATGGAATAAAAAAAAAGTATAAGCAGGCATCTTAAAAAAAACAATTATATGCTTCAACAGAAGACAAAAAAAATAAAACATAAATACCCACATATTAAAAACGAATGGGCCAAAAAATCCCTTAAGCTCACCGTAGAGCCACAGAGAGAGAGAGAGCAGCAACTTTTATGTCAATACTTCAAAAATATGTATCTTACAGTATTTTTATTTTCTCAGTGTCTTTTTACAGAGTATATTCATATAGCTTCTGCAGACTATTTTCACATTCTCACCACAGAGTAACAAGTGCTTGGAGTAAAACATTTGGAGAAAAAAAAATCATGCACCTTTTAATACATTTGTTGGGCTATAAAAAACGGGAATGTTCAAGGCGACCCACCCCCCCCAAAAACAAACAAACCAACAAACCCCCCTCCAAAACAAACCAACAATCTTCCTCAGACACCTTTGTTCCAAGTCATTTCAAGTTTCTTGTTCTTACACTGATTAATCAGATCATGCCTACGTAAGCTTTACACTGTGGAGAAAGCAACACAAAACCATACAGGGCAGGCAAGTGTCTCAACATATAGGCTCTGAAACTTGTGTGTCCACAGAGGAAAGGCAGGCATTCTCCACTAAATTAGAAACCCCCCCCCACATGTATAAAAATGGTCTCACACAAAGTCAGCGTCGGGCGCTGCAGTTGTGTTGACAACGTGAAAGTTGGACTTCAGCGGAGACCTTTGGAGAAGAGGGTGCTCTTCCCTCTAGCGACTCTTAGTGGGTTCCTTCAGGCCATAATTTGTTGGGTTACGATATCCGATGGTATGCCCTGGCTGTGTCCTTCCCTCCTGGGACTGGCGGCTGGGGTTGTTTCATCTGCACCGCTGTGAAAAAGGAGAGGAGATTGACAGGCAGGGCCGGTTTGAGGAGCGCAGGTTTGGGGTGGGGTTGGGGGGTGGTCGACGGGAAATGGGGGAAGTGTCTCCACTGTACTGCACGAACGGCAACCGATCCTGAGATAGCAGGAGTCTGATACAAAAAACACACCACAAAAGGCACTTTATAAAATGACAGTGCTTCTGTTCTAAGGAAATTCAAGTTGACAGAGTTAAAGAGAGAGTCAGAGAGCGTCTTCCCCAAAAACATACTCTTCAGCGTGAAACTAAAGCGAGAGACATTGTTTCTTTTTAACAATGAATCCAAGCACAAATTCACTGCTCCTGTCTCTCATGACCGCCTTGGGACATCCGGATCCAGCGCAGTGAGAGATAAACAAAAGAAAATTAAAATGAAAAACGAAACATCACACTACAAATTTGCCACAACAAAAAAAAAAATGTAATATATAAAGCCAGAATACAGTTGCGTTGCAGCGGAATTCATGTTTGCGGGCCTGGTTGCTGTGAGGAAACGGATGCAGCCCATGTATGGGTCCATTCCTCACACGGAGCCTGCGTCGTGTAGTTGGCCACTCCTTGCTGCTTTTACAGCAACGTCCATCCAGCCGGTCCCGCCTCTCCCATCTGCAACCCCACCCAGCCCCGCGGCGCCGCTCTCAGTCATCGTCCCCTCCTCCGTAGAGGTCAGCTAGCTTCTTAAAGCGGGGGCCCCAGTCGTTGAGGTAGTCGTAGTCCTGGTCCCCTGAGCTGGTGGAGTTGAGCGAGCTGACAGAACCAGCGGTGGAACCACTGCCCTCGTAGTCAAACACCAGCAGGGAGTCGTAGGGAGGAGCGGTGGGGTCGTTGTCTGCTGCCCTCAGACCCTGGAGGCACAAAGACAAGAAAGGCTGAACTCCCACTCTGAGCACCTCCTCTTTATCTGCTCAATTAGTAAAACTGGGCTTAGGCCAATAACTGCTGCTCATCAGAAATATAATGGAGGAGCTCGTTTTTCACATAGCAACAGGTTAAGTGTGCTAGACTGTAAAAGGTGCAATAAAATGAAAAATAAAATCTCATCTGGCTCATTCGCCCATGAACACTTTAATGTTGCATCACAGCCTGAATGCTATACACTGAGAGCAAGCACGTTTGGCGGTGCCCCTGACGATGCCAGTACAATCAAGTACACATGTAAACCAATAATATGTAATGAACTATTGTTGGCCATTAAAAAGATTATGTTTCAAACTTCAAAACCACTGATGTGTAAACCCTTTTATAACACATCAACGAGGCATTGTTAATTCCAAAATAAACACAGGCGGCTATGAGAACACGACACCAGAGCTTCAGAAAAAAGGTTTTTAAACTTGGACATACATCATTTATGAAGTCGCCTATGTCTCCAGGGTGGGGCAAACTGGGTCTGACAGGGTACTGCGACTCAGCAATCACAGGCCTCTCATCCACCCTGCGCACCCCTGTCGGCTTGTTGATGATGTGGTCCAGAGACTCCGGCTGCTGCAGCTGGCTCAAGTCGTAGTCCTGCATAAAATCCACGGGGGAAAACGGGTGAGGATTAGAATAATCATCATAATAACCTGCTTTCTAACTGCAAGCTCATGTAATACTGCACATTTTTTATTGGGAACAGGCTCATTGTACAACTTGGAATGTAGTTGTTGGGCAGGTCTCTTTGCCAAGACTTTGATGTACACTCATTTTACATCAGTGAGAGCTGATCCGCTGTGAAACTGTGCTACTGGGCTTTCTAATGTTTAAGCTCTTTTCTAAACCTGCAGCTCGGCAGACTCAAGCTGTGCAAATCCAGACTCCAAAGTAATTCTGTACTTTTACTGCATATTGAATGTCATACTGTACTGTTTTAAGAGCCAGTACATGCTTCACACTGATCAGAAATGATGCGGTATGGCGTCAGACGCCCATCAGAGAGTGACTTTTGAATGTGAGCATTTTCCCCGGAGCTGTTTCCGTTTCTTTTTTTGGATCCAGCTGTGAACTTCCATTGTCAACGAGAACAGCAGAACAGCACACACAGATTCTGTCCAAAATCTGCTTAAATGGAACAAGTAGCATTAACGCTAGCAACTATTCATAGATGTAGCCCCCTAGAGCTATTCATGGCATTATACTGTATACTGCTTTATGTGCTACTATCACATTTCTTTGTTAAAGCGTGTTCCCCAGTGTGTCGTCCGCTCCCTCATCATGTAGTTGATAATGTAGGTAATATCTGTTCCTTTGGCTTTATGAGAAACACAATAACTCCCTTTGCTGAATTCATGTGCTTAGTAATCTGAGCACACTGTAAACTTGTAGTTCCAGTTTATGCTCATTTCATTGATGATGAACTGGAAAACTAAATGACGCACAGCCGATGAATGTCCTGTGATTATTACAAATACGTTTACAGCTCTGACATTTTCAAGTTTTTTGTTAAGAAATAAGTAATTCAGAGCTATAAATATGAATATGACTGGCTGATAAGCTCCCTGTGTTGCCTTCAGAAGTCTCACACAGGTGTGGGACAAGATAGCTGAGCTTAGTAAAAAAAGCATGTTAAAAAAGGCATACTTCATAATATATTTATGAATTAATCAAAGGCTTCATTGTCGAAAGATTTTTTTAATTAAAAAATGAAAATCTGATCTGAGATAATGGTGTGGAGTAGGTGTTTATGGGCAAAAAGAAAAGAGTGTCATAAGTGGAAGGACAGACTGAAAGCGTGACTCACATTTGGAAAAGTGTATTTATTCTCCATAAAGTTTATCCTCTAATTTTACAGTTGTGCTAGCTAATCTTCTGCGGCCTCTGACTTTATTGATTTTTCTTTTAGATCAAAGAATGACCCACTTGAAGACCTTAAAAAAGCAAAGAAGTCTTGCTTTCAGTTTTTGTCAGGAAATGCTAAAGTTGTGCTAAAAAAAAAGCGCATCAACAATATTTCTATTTTTCCTCAGCACATATTAGTCAGTGGCTTTTGCATGTTGCAATCTACTTGATGCTGTCAGAGGCTGAATTACTAATAAGGTTACATCAGTGCTAAAGATCTCAATGAACTCGAGCACGGTACAACATAGGGCTGTTTGATATAACGATATATATCGGATATATATCTATCGTTTCATTTTACGCTATCGTTTGTTTCGTGGTGTTGCAAAATAAACTGTTTACGGCAATATTTTTTCATCGTTTTGATGGTCACTGTAGTGGCTGTATTAATTTCTTAAAGTTCTCTCTTTCTCTTATATTTAATATAACCACACTACAGACGGACAAGCGCCTGTTTTTATGCGTTGTCGTTAGCAACAGCGACGGTAACACCTTCTCGTGTCCGCTTGTTTATGTTCCACATAAACCTTTCACAATAAAGCTCAAGATCCTGTTGAGACCTTTCAAAATAAACTGAATCACGTGAAAGAGCAGATTATTTACGGATGAGAAGTAGAAAAGAGCCGCCAGGTGCTAAAAAATAAACTTTAGACTCAAACGTTAGAACAGGCTTTTCCCCGCAGCACGCCGTGTAATAAATACTCACAAAGAAAACGGCGGCCGTTACAACTTATGTCTAAAAATGTATCGTTTCATGCATCGGTTAAAACACTCGACTCCAGCTACATGACGTGCAGCTGGAAACAAGTCGAGCTGCCCGAGATTCACAGAATTGACAGAAAATGTTACATTTTGTGATTTATATCGTTATCAGGACGATAGAATTCTTACATCGGGATATGAGATTTTGAGCCGTAGTACAACAAGTCGATTTGTAAAACTTCTTCCCTCTCAGATATTTCATCATTAACTGTAAATAGTGTTATTGCAAAGTGGAAGTGTTTAGGAACCACAGCAAAGTGACAGTGACCATGTGAGTTACAGGGCAATGACATCGAATGCAGAGGTGCATAGTACTTAAAAAATGCTCTGCTGTGTCATTAACTTCCTTGTCATTATAGTCAGCTCAAAGATTGTGTGCCAGGAGCTTCATGGCAGTGTTCTGCTCTGTCGAGGAGTGGAGTGGTTGTAGGTGTGGGTGGTTGGGTAGGCGCTCTGTGTGGTTAGGCTTTCCTGTGTGTGCCCTGGCACCCTCACTGTGCCGGCTGGTGTCATTCCTGGGCTTTTGGTCTATTTGCTGTCTCCCAGCTCCTGAAGAGCTGTGGACTCCTCCTCCTGGCTGTCCGTGCTGCCTGAGTGGGACTGGGATGGGCTATCTGGCATCTGCTGGGTCCCAGTGGGGCCTCGGGCACTGGTGGAGGCATGTTCCTTCTTCCTGCATGTTTCTGGCTCGGCACACTGGTGTCCGCCACAGCTTAGTGCAGAGTTAGTATAGTTTTGTATTTTCTGATGAGTTTTTAATTTCTATTTAATTTTGACTTTTTGTTTTTTTTGGATCACTGTTGTTGCCTGTTGTTGTGTCCGTTTATTTGTCTAACCCTGCTGAAGTATTTGGTTTCTAGGTTTCATTTTGCTCTCTTTGAAGAGAGGTGAATGTTGGGTGGCGAAATAGAACAGCAACATAGAGACCCTAAACTTCTGATTGTAAATATTATTACTTATATTTTCATGAAAACCACAACTTAATTATTCTTGCAAATGTTTTACTGGAAAAAATGCCAAATGTTTGCAGGGTTTAACCTCAAGTATGAATGCTTATCTTTCTTATGCATGAATGCATGATTTCACAGAATATTTTATTGCCCAGTCATGCTGAAATAACATGAATATTCTGAATCTGTGGTAAATATTCAGCTGTGTGTTGTAATTGTGACTGCCTTTCCCTGTTTTCTGACATTTGCTAGACAACGCTATTAATGATTTAATCAATAAGGCAGGACACAGGATGTACACTCAGTTGCTGTGAATCCACTGGACAATTATCTACGCTGTTCTCAAACAGATGCAACTGGACATCACACAGTCTTCGTACTGTGGAGCTGGCAGGTTAAACACTGTTTAATGTCTGATCTGACTGCAGTGGACATATGCACCTCCTTAGTGTAATGTCTAAGGGCTTCTGCACATGCATGAACAGGTCTAGAGCTTGTTTCACTTGTTACTTGTCAATGCACTGTAGAGACCAAAGAAATTTCCCATGTGTAAAGTCAGATAATATAACAATACATTTCAGAGGATTTTAAGTCAGTAAACACCATCACTAAACAAAAAGCTGAAAATTCATGTTTCACAGTACCTGGTCCTCCTCTCCTCCTCCCTCTTCATCATACTTGAGGATGTTGTCCCTGACGTCATCCTCAGGGTCAATCAGCAGGGGCTTCGCTTGCCGCTCCTTTTCCCTGCGCTTCATCCACACCACAAACAGCAGAACCATGCCTACAATAAAAAAGATTATTTCAAAACGAAGAACAGCAACTGTTTGCCAATAATTAATGTTGATTTTTGTTAAAACCATGCAGCTCTCAAAGATCAGACAGTATTTGTTGTACTCACTGAGTAGTATGATGATGCAGATGAGTATGGCAATGATGGCCCCAGTGCCAAGGCCAGCAGCTGCCACGGCTCCCGTGGCACTACAGTCCCCATTATCATCACACGGACACACTTTGACCCTGATTACAGAGCGGTTGGACAGTGGAGGGTTTCCCGAGTCTGACACAATTATGGGAATCTCGTACACACTTGCTTCCAGGTAGGGAATCCTAAGCCGCAGCTGAGCATAGTCACCTGCAGAGCAAGAGTTAGCATGTCAAATGTAATAACAGTATAATTAAAAATAAACAAGTGTGGATTGTTTGGAAGGGTTCTTAGGAGAACATGGCAGCACAACTTAGGTTTAATAAACTGAATAAACTACATGACTGGAGATATTTGACCATAATGCACAGTGCAGCACAAACACCTAATGCTGTCGTACTCTCAAGCACGTTGGTGGTGGGGTGATGATTTGTGCTGTTCTGCAGCCTGGGCACCTTGAAGCCACTGAATCAACCATGAATGCCTCTGTATACCAAAGTATTTTAGGCTGCTGCAATGGGCCAAAGTCCACCTTCAACCTGAATATGGAATCTTAGGAGAGCTAAATAAATTCCCCCAAACCTCAATGAACTGAACCAACGATGTAAAGTACACTGGGCCACAGTTCCTCCTTGATGACTGAGACTAATAAAGTCATACAGAAAACGATTACTTTAAGGTATTTTTGCTAAAGGCGATGCTACAAAGTACTGAAACATCTATGTTTTTTTCACAGGAGTGCAACAAATCCTGTGAAAGCTTTCTTTTCCACATGACTGTACATAAAACTGAAATGTACAGCTGTATAACCTACAGCATTTATCACTCAGTCAAGCTAAGACGAGAGCCTCAGCGGGGAAAGAATCCAGGTATGTGATCAGATTTGTCCTCAAGACAACTGCTGTGATACATCCATCTGGGTGGATTAGGTGACAGATTGGATGCTCGGGGGACAGAGAGATGAATGGATCTCATTTGTCACAAACAATAGATCGTACGTCAACAGCGGATGGCACCCGCATCTCTCACTGTGAGCTTCGTGAGACATTTTGTTAAACTTGGACTTCTCTCATAGATGATAGCGATCCCCCCGATTAATGCTGCCAGTTATTCTGCTGAGAGGTTTATGGTTTCATTCAGAATGATGATGTGTCATTTCCCCACAGCACTTAAAAATGAACCTCACAAGGGTCCAGTTCGCGAGACCAAACTTTATTAAACACAGTGTATAATGACTAATACCGCTCAGCCTGGAAATGGTCCAGTTTCGTCGAACGCTTGCAGGAAAAGAAGGCAGCTCGAAGACAAACGGCCCTATGTTGGGGTCGGCATCAGCATCGGAAGCTGTGATGTTGATCCTAGAGTTGGGGCGTGCTCGTTCGCACACTTGCGCCTCCCGGGGTATCAGCACGGGCGCGTTGTCGTTTACGTCGATCAAGTAGATCTGGAGGGTTCCTGTCCCGCTGGCTTGGGGCGAACCTGAGGGGAGGCAAGAAGAAAGAGAGAAGACAGAGAGATCAAAGGAGGAGATGGTGAGATAACAACATAGTAGTGAGGTAGAGCAGTGAAGATGAAATGATTGGAGAAAGAGAACAAAGCCCCCCAAAAAAGGCAGTTTGACGAGAACGCTACAGAAGACGGCAAAACATTCGTTCCATTTTTGCCTCATTTTTCGAGCTGATTCAGGTGTGGAACTGAGAAAATGAGATGGGCGCCAAAGAAACAACAGAAGGAAAAAAACAAGACGTTTTGTTTACAAGTGGGTGAACGTGGAGGGACAATGCTGTATACATCTGTAGTGGAGCACCGAACACCAAACAGCAAATGAAAGGACATATAAATGTTTTAGTCCTTGTATTTCAGAGAAAAGCCGAGGCGAGACTCATATTGGTGGGGAAAGCGCTCACATAAAGATTGCTGTTATCTGCACTCTGGAAAGCCTACTGGGAAACAACTCAAATGCTAACCCCTTCACTGCATCCAGAAGTACAAGCTCATAATAACTTCTTCTGCTTGCCAGACCAGAACAGAACGGAATAAGGTTAGAAGAAATGTTTTTGATGTTTATTGCATTGTTAACAGCAAAAAAAAAAAAACCTTCAGTGTGGTTTGATTACAGTACTGCTGTCTTCCTGACTTAGAAATATACTTTTTTTTTTTTTGCCACTGTTTCACTTGATTTTGTACAACATGGTGCTGGGAACGAGCACCTCGTTGTTTTTCCAAGTGTACTGCTTGCTGTCAAAAAGTCAGATTGATTTTGAAGTTGTGCTGCGGTCCGTCTCAAGCTAGAGCAACTTCAAAAGAGTGAAAATGTGTGTAATGAGGTTGAACTCTAATGTGCACGGTGTTAACTCTCAGACTGTATGTACGGCAACTGTGGCAACAGATTAAAAACGATGCTTACACAGGGCAGCATTGCGTTTGGACATGTGGACATGGTCAAGACGGCCTGCTGAAGCATCAGAATGAGGAGGAAAGGTAATTTAAGCAGGCTGGGTTGAGAGTTTCAGAACGTGCTGATCTCCTGGGATTGTACTGCACAACCATTTCTAGGGTTTACAGAGAATGGGCTGAAAAAGCCTAATCACAACCAAGGCATGCAGAACACCACGTTGAACCTGGAAGCAGTTTGGCTACAGCAGCAGAAGGTCATTGTACTCAAATGGCCTCCACAGTCACCAGACCTCAGTCCAACAGTTCCCCTATGGAATCTGATGGAACGGGGACTTTACATCATGGATGCTAAATAGATTAAAACGGTTGTGTCGGCAAAAGAAGTTCCAACTGGCTACTAGCATGGTGTACCTAATGAAGAGGCCAGTGAATGTAATTTAGTAATGCAATTCTCCATAGCAGTGCAACCCCCAAACTACAGATGAAGGAACCACATGCGACGCTCTGTTAAACAAACAGTAATTTGTTGTGGCCTTGGTATTCAATCGACAGCTTCCTTCTCAGACTTTCAGCGAACTGAACTAAATGACTAAAGCAGTGCTGCATAGAAAGAGTTTACCCCAGCAGTTCATCAGTGCTGTATTTTAACTTTTTTTCCACTGTCAGACAGTAACTTGGTGCATCAACTATGTAAAGGTCTGTTGCTCCGGGCCCCAAGGCTTATCGACCGTCTTGTCTGTTATGATTGGCTGGGTGCTTTGTTGCTTCTTACGCTTCGCTTGAGGAGAATAAGTAAAGAGAATTTCAATCAAAGTGGAATATATCCCCTTGTTGACACTGGACTCTAGAATCGGTAGGCAGTCAACACTTTGAGCTTAAGCTGGTGTGCTTCAGGGCAACCAATCCCTCATTTCTCACTAGAGTAAAAACACCTGGGTCCCTCCTACTTACACCCAGGGCAAGCATCTCTATTTGTAGTGGTTCAGTTCTTTGTCTTCATACATTGTTGCAGCAGCAGAAACAGATACACAGAACCTTCCCTGACAGATCCTTTTTTCTATAAGAGACATGAGCACGAAGGTCACTGCGGCTTTAGATACTTTATACAGTGCAGTGTATGAATCATTCACAATTTATCTGCACTACATACAGCGTCTGGTTGGAAAGTATCACGTATATGGCATATTTAACCCTTACAGCTTCCTTCTAATGATTTTCAGTGCCGCAAATTCACAACAGTTTGCTTGTTTACATGGAGCTTTCATTTGATGTTTGCTCATTTTTAATCACCCGTCGCCCCATCCCCTATGCACATCTACATGACGGTGCAAAGATCTTGAGCCAAACCTCGTTTCTTCATATTTTGCTAGGAAAATTGCACAGTTGTAACAAATCTCAAATTCAGCCTAAAGATTACTGACATCCAATACTGATATTTGCACACAGAGATTTCTCTAAATTCTCAGACTCTTGATGATATTACATGCATGTATTGTAAATGATGAGATATTCAAAGTCTTGGATTTTACACTGTGAAACATTATTGTGAAACTTTGCAGATTGGTGAACCTCAGCCATGTTACTGACCTGTTGCCAGTTAACCTGATTAGCTGAAGAACATTACTCCATCTGTTTCTCTTACTACCATCTACTTATTCAGCCTTTTGATCCTCTGTCGCAAGTTTTTGAATTCAAGGTGAGTTAATATTTTTAATGTTGCAGTAATCTGATATCCTTTTTATGTGCTACAATGAAAAAAATATGGGTTTATAAGATTTGCAAATCCCTGCATTCTGATTTTATTTCAATTTTACAGAGCATCCCAACATGTTCAGAATTCACTGTGTACCGTGCACTATTCTGTGCTCACCATTTGTTTAATTTTTCCCTATCAAAGTTTAATTTAGATAGCTTTTTCTTAACCATATCCACGGTGTAATAGCAGAGGGCGTCCTGAGGCAAATCTGTGATATTGGGCTATGCAAATAAAATCGACTTGACTTGATTTGAGAGCTGCTTTATGCAAGCCACTGCTAAGACTCTGCAATCACCCTAAACTGTTTTGTCAATAGAAACACCTTCCCGGAAGCCACAGTATAATATAATACAGATGCACCTTAAAGTCTAATCCTAATAATCCCAGTCATAATATCTGATCCCTGCCAAAGAAGGAAGAACTCTGTGTGAGAAAACATTACTTGATTATGCTGTGACCTGTTCGGGTTGATGATGCGTGATAATAAAACCTTTTTGATATTGTGATCACTGGAAACAAGCAAGACTAAAAATCACACTATGAAATGGCCAAAGCTCTAACAGTTCATCCTGATAATATTGACGTTTCATTTCAGTCCTTTTAAAAATCTTTGAAATATTCCAGTTAAAACCTCAAATCTAAGCCTATAATTCAGGAACTCTTTGGCCAAATTTCATGGGAATTCATCCAACAGCTCCCGAAATATGTGAATGTGAACCAAAGAGGTGGATAAGATTGCAAAAGATGGTTAAAACATGCCACTGCAACCTACTGTTACATACATGCTACTGTAAATCATCACAACCGATACAGTCAGCCTGACTTACCAGACTTACCATTGTCGAATGCCAGGAATGTTGCCTCGTACACATTGTTCTTGACATATATGGACTCCCGGTCGAGCAGGGCCATGGTGGTGATCTGACCATTGGTCCTGTTAATCTTCAGCCAGTTCGCTGGATCTGATAACTTAGAGTACCTGCATGCACAGAGACGGAAAAATAAAGACATGTCATTAAATCCAAAGATAAATACGCACATACAAGAGCCACATAATGACTTTTATACCAACTGTTACTTGAATGCCAGCGGCTCTGAATCTTTTATTTTGTTGATCCGAAGTACCCATTATCAGGTTGAATGTTCATTACCCGAGTAAGCAAAACCAGCCAAGGACCTTTAAAATATTACAGTGACATGGAGAGTGGAACATATGTTCACCGAGCTAATCATAGCTGCAGCTCATTAGCATGAAGACCGATGAAAACCCAAACCCATATGCGGAACAGCCAAGCAGCACTCTTAACAACTTCACAGCTCTTAGTACCCACACAAACGCCACGGCAGCTCTCATCGGAGTCACGGGTTGAAGCGTCCACAAAACTGAAAGTGACAGCTGCACAGCGCAGGAAGTGCCTCAGGTCTAATGAGAAATGGTTAACTCCGGACAAGAAGAACTCTCGCTAGTTGGTACTGTGAATATGTGTGTGTGTGTGCGCACACACGTCAGCATAATGACAGGAATTTGGTGTGAGAGACACAGGAAGAAAAAAAAGAGGCGGTGAGAGAGAGATCAGAGGCTTTTTTTTTTTTTCAGAATAAGCTTAGTTGGTGAAAGGGGGCTTAATTAAAAGAAGTCTGTTGAGAGCTGACACTAGTTAGCCAGAGGCTCACAGGCATCCACAAAACTAACTCCACCTACAGCTAAAGATGCACACAGTTCTGGGCTGGCACACATATGAAACAGATAAATTAGATAAGCAGGAGGACAGGCAGGTGCACTCATTATCATTATGCTTTTTAACAGCTTTTTTATTTTTTCCTTGAGAAAAGCAAACAAGCAAATGAAAATAAACAGAATTTCTAGTCAAAGAAATTGTCATGCTGTGTTAGCCAAGGTGTGATGTTGCCCCGTAGGTTACATTATGGTATTTGCGCAGGATGCCTGGCACTCTCATCTCCTTCCTGTGCCAACAAGATGTCACCTCCAGCTGGCAGAGCGAAATATCTTACTATACTTCATTGGATTTTTTTCTTCTGACAAGAATCACGCCTTAAGCTTTAACCCTAATGTATTAACATAGCTTTACTTAATACCAATTAAACAAAAAGGCGGTTAAGATTGTTTCTTTTCCCCAATTTTATAAGGATCACATCACACTGCTGCTGCAGCAGAAAGAGTCATATTACCTCTGTTTGTTATGTGAAAGACATCTGCAGATGACAACTGATTTTTATACCATCCATATCTGTGACTGGCATTGACAGTAGTCTTTTTGCAGCTCTACATCTTCCAAATCCCAAACATGGCTATCAGGATTTCTGTCATGGAACAGCTTGCTCAGAAAATCTCTCACACGGCGCTTGCATTTAAGAGGCATGGAGGATCTAGTCTCAGACGTCATGCACGTTGTTGCAGAATGAAAATGTTAGGATCTTAACTTTCTAGACAGCATAAGATGAATTGATGAAATACACCTTTAAACCTGGAACCAAGCTTTAAACTAAGACATTTATAAGTGAAGATTTAAGGACATATTCTCAGCTGTGAGGGCTAATATCTAAAAATCAAAAATAAATACCAGAACACACTCCCATTAATTTAGCGTTTAGCTACCAGTTAAAGCACATCAAACAACATCATCTGGCAAGCAGACATGGCCTCACATCATCTTCATTTTTCTTTCCTCCCGTGAGGAGAGAAAAAGGCATAACATTCAGAAACATTTGAAAAAACACACACAATCTGGCTCCTCTCCCAACCACTGCTCACACAGAGGCCTTTCACTCATACTTGGCGGTTCCTCCTGTGCACTTTAGCGTGTGGCTGTGTGTCTGCTCTTGTGCATTTCTCTTTCTTTTTTGTGCATATTGTGCAGGGGGTTCAAGTGAGGTCACCCAAAAGGAATAAAACAGCAGCGGCGGCAGCAGCAGCAGCATCAGCAGTGCAGACGGGGCTGTCGTGAGCTGAGTGTCTGCTGGCACGCGGCTTTGGAGAAGACAGAAGCTCTGAGCTCCCATCAATAACAGACACGCAGACTGACGGGGAAGAAAGCGACAGGGTCGGTCGGAGCGGGAAGGAGGGATGGATGAGAGAAAAAAAGGAGCAAAAGAGGAGTTACTTCTCTCAAAGGGCAGAACAGCTCAGCCCACTTGGTTTGCATGACATGTCTTTTTAGGAGAGGAAACCTGAGATGTGGCTATTGCTCACTTTTCTGTGCAGTATATATATAAAAAAATATATATATATATGTGTGTGTGTGTGTGTGTGTGTGTACTTCTCCCACAACCTCCCTCGCTATCAATTCAGTAACATTTCCACTGGGTTTCTCGGTGGAAGTGGCCGTCTTACTGACATTAAGAAAAATCAATCTCTCTCGTTGGAGCTGGCGATGGAGTGGAACAGTGCTGCCGGACCTTAGTGAGCATGTGGGAGTTTCTGTCACATAGGGTCAATGCCTGGATGGCATGATGCCCGCAGTGTGTCATCCCAGTTAGGAAGGATGGAGGGAGGGATCAATGAGGAGGAAGATAGGGATCTAAGCAGGGCAGACAAACAGTGTCCAACTCATTATAGGATGACCTCTTCACACCAGTCGCCTGGCAACAGGGAGGTAACTGGGATGTGGGTGGGGGGGTCAGCTGAGAATGTCACCGAAGAGGCATAAACTGTGAAGAAAGCGATCGGCTCTGATTAAACAGTGGTGACAGAGAAGACACCTACACAGTGTAGGCAAAATATTGGAGATTTACATGAATATCAAGTACTCCCTCAGTCTATTGTACAAGACTTGGACACAACTCCATATATTCTGAATCTGCTTATATCCCTGGCTTTGAATATACTATATAGAAAAGTTTTCTTTTCGGTTTGTTTTTGCAACTTCATAGTGGTTAGGTCGGAAAATGCATTTTATTGGGTTTTAGATGCACAAGCACAGATTTGTAAACTTACAAGACACTTTCCATCCGTCTACAGCCAAATAAGATGCACAAGCTAAAATAGCTCAGTTGAAAGAGCGTCAGCCTAAAAGTACCTGTTTTTGATCCTGGATTTCAGCAGTGTATTTGTGCATGTGTGTGTGTGTGTGTTAGTGCTCAGATGTAGGTAAAAGCATTGTGTGTGCAACTGGGTGAATGAGACAGTAAAAAACTCTGAGTTCCCAACGTGAGTAGAAAGGGTATACAAAAGCACCAGTCCATTTTGTCCCACTTTGTAGTTCTTACATCCTGCATGGAGTTTAATGAAATTCTTAAACAAATAATTTTTCGGTGTTTTTTCATACATAGGTTGATGTGGTAACGGGCTAAAAACCGGGGGAATAAATAGCAATAAAAACAAAAGAAATAAACAAGTATTAAATATTGGCATCAGTGCAGAATTTGACATAATTTAAGCATTTTAAGCTAAAGCGATGTTCTTTAAAGTGCGATACCTGACAGTCTGGTGAATAAAGTGGTCCGGGTCTTGAGCCGCAAACACGGTAAGAGTGGTCCCTGCTGGCACACCTTCTTCAAAGCGAATCATTTTTGGGTTGACGGGGAAGACAGGCGGCTCATTCACATCCTGCACAGAGATGGTTACACCTGCTGTGGACTGAAGCGAGGACTGGATGCCACTGGCCAAGTGGGCCTGGTTGGACACGACCACAGTTAGCATGAAGGCACGATTCATCTCAAAATCCACGGGCTACAGAAAAAAACAGAGACGGGAGAGAGACGGAAGGGAGAAAGCGATACAGAAAAGTTAATGATGAGCGATTGGGGGAAAATGAGCGTGGCTGATTGCAAAATTAGTTCTAATTTTTAACCAATTTAAGAAATGACATATAATTAAGCGAAAAACAATGCGCAACTATAGTCCTCAGTCTGGCACTTCACAGCATCTGGCACTTCACAGCAGGTGGAACGGTACAAGATGCGGAGCTGAATAATAAAGGGAACGACTGTATGGCTCCGTTTTGAAGAATTATCAAACATTCGGCACATCAATCAGGGCGGCGTGCAGAGAAAGGAGGCTTATTTTTTACCTTGACCACTGTCACCATGCCCTCATTCGTGATGGGATTGGTGCGGATGGTGAAGTGTCCAGATGGGTCTCCGCTGACAATGCGATAGACTGCGTTCCAGTTAGGACTGTGGGGCTGATCCCGGTCCACCACTGTCAGGTTGGTCACCACCACGTTTACTTTGTTCTCTGGAACCTCCCCGGAAAACTATGCGGGACCAGGAAGGAAAGAAGCACGTGAACCACGAGGGAGGGGAGGATGGCAGAGGAAACATTATGCTAATACTCCTCAAGCAGTCAGCTAATGAATGTTAATAACTTGATTTAGTGAGATTTTAAGCACATTCTGGAGCCATCATCAATCTTTTAGCATTTTACATAATTGTTATTATGAAAACAGACTGCTTTTAGGGTCAAGCCAATAATGCTCATTACATTAAAACATGAACTGAAAGTGGAAGCAAAACAAATGGGGGGGAATTAGAAAGACAACATAGGGGAAAAGAAAAAGATAAACCAGGAGACATATTTGTTTGAATGTGGTTAATAGAGAATCATATCTTCCATTATGTTAATGCAGTCCCGTATTCCTCCCAACGCTTGCTCGTATGAAACTCTTTATTTAAACTAATGGATTTGTTCAATTAAGTGTTTACCCATTCAATTTAGATTCTGTGCATTCACCAAATCTAGGTCTTAATAAGCAATTAGATAAGTACTGTAATTAAAGCAGCAGTAGGAATAATCTTTGGCTAATGATCTTCATTATATTGCAATCTGAAACAACTCCCCTCTGAACTAACTCTGGAGGAAACTTGGTGACAGCTGCAGAGCCGAAAGAAGACTTTACAGTGCAATAGGATACAGTTCTCCGTCTACTGGGATTGATCTGGCTACTGAGCACACGAAGGTAGTCACACACGCACATGCAGCGAAAGCTCTTATGTCACATGATAATCAGTGTTTCCTCTTGTGAAGCGTTAGCTTGTTTATGGTGTGAGTCTGCCAGCTGCTGTTCATTTTAATGGCTTCATCATCGTGGGATTAAAGCAGCATCCAAACCAACAGATTCCTCTCTTCCACTCCCTCCCACCCTCCTTGCTTCCTCTTCTCCTGTTCCCCCTGCTGGGCTGATAAGCACAAAACAAATTAAATATGCACTCTTGAGTCCCCGGTGTATGGGCTCCTCTATTTTCACCCTGGGCATTAGCCTAAACGCCACCACAAACCTTCCAAGCTTGTTTGGCCACGCTGTCAGAGCGCCAAATGGAATATGCTCCCTTGGAGGCATGCACAATGCTCCTGACTATAGAGGATGGCCCATTCTAAATGGCCACTCTCCGAGATGCAATGTGGCCCTATTGATAAGCCACGAGAGACACAGACTCGAGAGTTTCCGTAGGATTTTTTTCTTTTTGAGTTACAAGGAAAAGAAGTTATGATACTTTTATTTCAGTTATAGAATAAAAGGTTTTTGTTGGTGTAACTAATTCTGGCTTCATAAGAATTCACACACAAACTTCATTTGCTCTTTCTTTTTAGACATGAATTATTCTTAGAGGCTGATCTTTTGAAGCCGTGACTATTTTGGCTTAAAAGCAAGATAGGCCGCTTCGGCTACGAGTGACAGTTAGCGGGATGAAGGTGAATACTGAAACATCTACAGGTGTAAATTATGAATCACACAGTTTATCCAAACCGTTTGCATTCTGGCTGCATGAAAGATTTATAGTCAATAGCTGTGCACTACATCCTCTGATTTTAGGCTAATATGCTTACATTAATACGTTTAGCTCAGAATAAAAGTAAGTCTAATGGCTCAGCAACCTATTATTTCTTACAACAATAGCCAATCCTATCTTTTATTAAGCTCTTACCCAGTATGAGACATCCTTTATATCACGGCTAAACAGCGATGTAGTGTTTATCACAGGGATTGAACTACGTATTCGGTTCCTGTCCTTCTCTTTGTGCTCTCCCTTTGCTTGTCAGGAAAACAATGAAGAAAACGTAATGATGGACGGGCTAAATTTACAACCATTCTTGGACTCACACATCAGCTGTACAAGTTGTTAATAAGCATACTTTTTTTCTTTAATTCATATTTTCTTTTAAATGTTGTGTACTATACAAACATTTAATGTGGTAGTACACACATAGTGAAAATGCAAAAACCTGACATTTTAAAGTTACAATGTGTAAAATTGTCAGTAGATTGCAGATTGCATAATCCTAGCTACGTGCTACAGGGAAAATGTGTTTTAGGCAGCCAAGAGAGATCATAAACATTAAAATAGTTAGACTATAACCTACAATGGCTGTGGCCACCCAGCGTGTGTCTGCTACTGCTTGGAAGGCTCTCATTCAACCATTTACCACAGCTATCAGTGCTCAGTGAGAAGCCTCCACGTCTGTTTCCTCTGGAAGAAGCTAGAAAACTTAAAAATAAAGCAGGTATGATCCTTCATATCTTAAGTTTGAAGGTGCAGGCACGAATTTTAACGTCCCTCCACGGTATGTGAGCATCTACAAGTTCTCTTGTCCTCTATGTTTGGCGTACTACTATGTGGCTGGTCTCTACTCACTTCCATAAACACTATTAGTTAGAAGAGAGATATCCTTGCCAGTGACTATATTCAAATATGTGGGGGAACGTGGTGGCTTCCACAGATGACAAAGCTGCTACTGCAGTATTTAGTTTTAATAAATCAATTTTAAGTTTGTGAGAATGCATCAATTTATTGGAAAATACAATTACACACTGTTCTATGTCTATTTATGAGTAAAGTATCCTGTTTTCAATTAAATAACCTAAAAATTATTGACTGTACATTTAACTTGCAAAGCTAGAGCAAAACAATACTAAAGAGCTCTTTGTGTCCCTGATGGTGCACTGAAAACAGTTCCAAATACTGATAAGACATGGTATAGTACACATATTACATGACTTAAGACAAAACCCTGGCAGCTATGATCTCGCAAGTACAGATTTATGCTAAAAAAGGTAAAATAAGGGAGCTTTTAGAAATAAACTACTCAGAAAGTGAAGATGTGATGCTACACGTGCTGCAGTCAGTACAGTAGGTAGGCTATGGACTCAGAGCCACTCTGCTTAACAGTTTGTGTGGCAAAACACCCATTTTAAATTGTCCTAAACATACTTAAAAAATGTTCTGTAAAATTCACACTTCTCCTAATTATTGTTGAGTCAGTGCTTGATCGTGACTTCACGAGGGTGTACACTTGATTAAATTGTTTGATTAGACCTACTGTGGCAATAGCATTGTCTTTTAGTTCATCACATATTGCCAAACATAGCAGTGACATTACACATTCAGGCACATGTGGTGAAATGAATAAAACATTTTGGTGTTTTTTTTTGTTTTGTTTTTTTTTCCAAATTAGATGCAGTATATCGGCTTGGTTTACACCCCCGCAAGCAATTTCACTTAATTAACGTGCTTATGTTTTCTCTATGCCTCCTGCAGAGAGCAATGAATTCTTCTCGGGTCTGTCATAGACAAATAATTACTGAAGCGCTCTAAGTCATGTTGGGAAGCAAAACAAGTAGTAGAGACTGACAATGCAGTGGAAATGGCATCTGTTGGAAAACAACTTCTCTGCTGTGGCTGTTAATGTGTTAATGTGCTGCGCTGATACATTACAGCACTAGAAACACACGCCAAACTATGGTGAGCTCAAGCTTTACTGACAAGCTCAGACATATTGTTGCAGTTGTGCAGGAGTGTTGTAGGCAAACTGTGTGTGGATGTTGAGGTGAGAGTCAGGGTTGGGAAACTTTCTAAACGTCAGATCACATCCTCGCTTCAGCAAACTAAAACAAATTCTGGCTCTTTGTAGCCTTTAAATAGTCCAGTCCCTGCTGAGGAAAAACAACATATATCACAGTTTGTATGGGTTAAAAATGTATATACATGGGCTTGCAGTTTTGTGGTAAAGGAGCCAGAACCGCAGACGGGGAGGAGGGGGACGTAGACCCATTATGTGTAGCGCGGCAGCCTCGTTCATTGAGCTCTACCTCTGACAGCTGGGGAGCTCTTATCAGAGCATGCGGCTGGAACTGTACTGGCACGCACGCTGACGACGGCCCCGCTGAGGAGACTGGGATCACAGTGTGTGACACTGACACACTGTTTGCTCTGCCTTTGAGCTTTGCTGAAAACAGCATCTGTCTCTCTTTGGAATCATAGAAATCCAAATGTTTACATAAAGCGCAGCCATGGCCCTGTAGGTCTATCAGACTGTGGTCAGCGTTTGATCCTGTTCCAGTCGTACAGTCATTCGAACTCTTAAAACTAAGCAAATGTACAACTAACAACACAAGCACTTGTTCTAGAAAAGTGGGCCCGCTGTAGCGTGTCTTCCTGTCAGGCCAGTGTGGCGGTGTAAGGGATTGGGGGTGGATGCCTGCAGATAAATTCCAACTACACGAGGCAATGTGAGCAGGAAAAGAAAACTGATCTCATTCAGCTCCTTTTCCTGCCTCTCTTTAATCTCCTGTCACTCTCCTGTATTCTGCACCAATTTCTCCTCATAGATCTGTCCTCATCTCAAAGTGTTGTACACGGTCGCATTCCCCTCCTTTTTTTTATGCTTCGGTAGCGCTAACATTTTACGAGAGCTAACGCTGCACTGTGTGGTTGTTGACACTGACCAGACAGTGTGTTTTCAAAACAAAAACGTTTGAACGTACGTTTTCACTTACAGGCTTAACAAACAGCATGTCTATAGAACAGCTGGTTAGCATGGCAACTAAATATATAGCTATTAAAATGTCAGATGAGGGTCGAAAGGCAAAGGATGACACCTTTTGACCCAAAGGTTAGTGTAGAAACTACATGATATGCAGATAGGGTAGATTAAATTGTTCATATGATGTTCGAGTGAAGTAAGTCAATAATATAGCAATGTTAAATCTCTCGCCATTGCATGTGATTTCATCTCAACAGCTTTGGATCGCGGTTTGAGGAAGGCATCTATCTCAGTCAAGTCGAGCAGCCGCCTTGGGTGGTTGTTACATTTACAAAAGTCTAACTTGTAATTTGAACAAAATAATTTCATGTTTCTGTGGTGAAGGTAACTAAATCATGTAGGATTTGTATGAACTTAATTTGTTCTTGTTGAGATGACATGATACAATCTAGTAAGAGTGGTTAGTTGCTGGACTCATGAAATTCACAAGATCACATGAGGTTTCAAACTGCAGGAAAAATCACTGGAGTTATAAGAGGCAGACAACATACACCACACATATGCTATCGCTATTTATTGTGGTTTATCATAGCTTTCCTACCAATCCTGGATTGGTGGTGTGGTGGTTAGTGCTGTTGCCTCACAGCAAGAAGGTCCTGGGTTCAAATCTGCAATCTGGCTAGTTTGCACTGGGTTCTCTCTGGGTATTCTGGTTTCCTCCCACAGTTAAAAATCATGCAGTTATTAGAGTTAGGTTGATTGGTGATTCCAAATTGCCCATGAATGTGAATGCAAATGGTTGTTTGTCTCTATGTAATAGACTGGTGAGCTGTCCAGGGCGTACCCTGCCTCTTAAATCTATCACTTCAGGGTTATGCCCCAGCCCCCCTGCAACTTGGATAAAGATAGGCGGATGGCAGTTGTTGTAAATCCATTTCATTTTTATGTTAACCAGACTCTAGACTTTGTTGAACATTATGTAATATGAAGATAACATGTAGTATTTAAGTGACCAAGTAGTATTGGGGTAAAAGCTATTGACTAGTTTTGGAATAAAATGACGAAATCGTGAACGATTAAAATATTCCAAGAGTTTAACTTACTTCATCTAAACATGTTTCAATCACGTTTAATCAACACAAAATGCACAGGTTTACTGAATATGAATAAGTTGTGTTGATTTAACTAAGTTGTGTTGATTTAACTAAGTTGTTTAAGTTTCTGCCAAAGCAAAACAGTTGTGTGCAACCGATGTCCATTAATGAATTAAGTAAATCCAACACGGTCTTTTTTTCAGTGTATTCTGCATGAAAACAATAGGACGGAAATAGAATGATATTAAGGCTCATACAACCCCATACAGCAGGCTAGTACAGCTTCAGTCTGCGAGCGCAGACAAGACTCACCGTCCTCACTGTCAGTTCAGGCGGGTTGTCGTTGATGTCTGTAATAGAGATGAGGGCGGTGGCTGTGTTGGAGAGTCCAAAATTCAGGTTGCCCTCCATGTCAGTGGCCTGGACAATAATGGTGTACTGAGAGACTTTCTGTAAAAACAAGCAGGAAAAGACAAACGATAGTCATCAAATCCTTGTACAAACAGAAAGTATTTCTCCATCTCACACTGACACTGGAATGAAAGCCCTCTCAGCTCTTGTACATGCCTGCCCAACTATTTATTTTTATTTTTTTATTTACAGTAGTTGGTCAGCTGTAAACATTTATTCATTTACTGCTGACCAACTACTGGAACAACTGAGTAGCTGGAGTCTGCTCAAAGACTTTACCTGCTCGATACCAGATAGCGAGTAGCACACATGCACAAACAAAACACACAAAGTTGCAGAAAGGGAGCAATGCGTTGTTAAAAGGCCCATCCATTACTGACTAAAAGTCTTGGCTTTCTGCTGAGAGAATGGAGTTGGATCATCACTCATTTTAATGGTGGTGCTGCCACTTTAAGATGCACCACGGTGCTTTGGATAATACCAGAAGGTGAATGGGCCTTATTTCGTGCGAGCGGGTGTCACCCTAGAGTGCACTGCGGTAAAGACTGCTACAGTACAGTGCAATGACCAGGAAAACGAAAAGAAAACACGAAGCTTTCTTTAGATACAAAAAAAACCCCGCAGAGAGAATACATCCACACTGCAGCGACACTGTCCATGGTGCTGAAAGTTCAGACTGTCCCTAGACTCAGCACTGGAAAGAGGTCTCTGTGTGAGTGTGATTCCACCCTGACAGCATATAAGCCTCTCTGCGTTGTGGCTTTGCAGTCTCTTTCCCTTTTTATGAATCCACTTGGCTCAGGCCTCCATTGTGGGAGGAATGAACGTCAAGGACAGGGCACTGTTCGTTTCACAGGGCCTGCTGTGTTGCTGAAGATCCAGAATGAGTTCTACCAGTGCTCTAATGTTCATTTGTTGCTATGCTACCTTTACAATATGTGCTGAGGAAACAAGTTCTAGCAATTTGATGGCCAGTGGCACTTATGACAGACTCTTTGAGGGAACAAGAACAAACCGAGCCAGAGGCCGTGTAGCTATAGATAATGCAGTTACAGATTTCTGCTTAGAAAGCAGTTTCTTTACTTTTTAATTTCTTTGACTCATGTCCTCCCCACCCCGGTTTATTGTGTGTTCTTTGTTAATGCACACTCCCTGCTTCTTTTGATCTCCTCCTATCTTTTTTTGCTATCTTAGCTTGGTGTATTTTTTTCTGTCCCTGCATCTCTGCCAGAATCTCACACTATATCTCTACATTGCCTTCTCTCCCTCCCACTCTTTCTTTTTTCAATAGTGAAGGATGCAGTTGATTTTTAGATCAAAGCATTCAGACCCGTTAAAACAGCCAGCTGGAGTCATTTAGCATCTCTCCAAGTCATTATGAAGTGCACAGACATGTTAATCTGCACCAAACCAAGCCTATTAATGAAAACTCAATACTGGCTGCCCTTTATTAGACTCATAATGAAATATCAATACCATCTCCCCTCATACAGAGCTTCAGTAAATAGAGCATCCAATGAATGTGTCTCTCTGCAGACTCATTTAGATCCGGTCACATACATCAGTCTAGAAATAGCACCAGATGGCTGCAGGAAGCTAATAGGCTTAAGCTTTGATGGACGGTTCTTTCTTGGTCAGGTGAAGAAAAAAAAAGCCTGGACCTGAGCCAGCAGGTGGAGCTCTCAGACAGTAGCGGATGATGCTGATGCACTCTATCCTGCAGGGTTATATCACTCATCTGAGAGTAGCTGTGAGTTTATGGCCCTGCTAGCGCGCACATCCTCATCTGTCCACATCCGCTAACGTTCCAGTGAGTGGGAACAGGTGGGACACTCAGACACTTACACGCTGGGCGTACACACACACACACACACACACACATACACATGTAGGCACGCGCACACAGCCAAGCGTTTTCTGCTGTCCAAAAGTGGCTACCCAAAAAAAACAGTAAAAGGCTCTCTAATGAGTCCTATGGAAGCACTGAACAGAAAATCTCTCTATTAGATTAGAGTCCAACAGTGGCAGGAAGTACAGCTTGACCAGCAGCAACAGTCCAGACTTCCTTGCTGTTCTCGAGTGTCACTGACTTAATCTGCAAAAGCTTAAAACCATCAGAGGTCACCTGCACACAGAGCTCCGCCAACAACAACAACACTCAATCCCTTTTTTCACAGGGACCAAATTAGGTAAGTTTACTATATCGGAGCTTGAGGAAAGCAATGGCTTCAGGCTATCAATGTTAGCTACTCAACATGTCAAGCCAGGCAGCCATCAGGACAAGTGGAAAAAGCTGGCGGCTCTTAGGAGGCAAATGGTCCAGTGGGGCAATCTTAGCAAGAACAAAGTCGAGGAAAATCCTGGTCAGAACTGGGAAGGCAAGTGGAGAGGAGTGCTCCTCTAGCAACACACACGCAGTAGCGAACTGTCCCTGATCTGAGCGTGCAGTTTCACTCAGACATGATGTGAAGGCACACTTAAAGAGGGTAAAGAGACCGCAACCAGATGAGTAAAGGACTTGCTTTTGTAAATGCGTCGTTTGCAGATTGTGTTCTGGCTTACCGGGCTCCCAGTGGCCAGGGTCATTAGCTTGTCACTTACAATCTGTCTCAAATGGCCCAGTACACGCCTAAAACTGCGAAAAACAGCTTCTGTCGTCCTTTGACTACTCTCTCCCAGCGACCACCTCAGCAACCCCCTCAGTGTCACTGAACCCCATTACAGTTTCCACTCAGTCCAGCTGACATCAATTAAATTTACACAATTTGATTTGATGCTGTTCGATTCCATTTCATTAGATTTTAGTTGGGTTCAGTTCAATTTGCTCCAGTTCACTTCTCTTACACCGATGCCGCTGAAAATCAGAGAAATCTATAGTTACAAGTAGACGTGCGGAAACTCACAGTCCACACAGCTACTCTCCATTTTTACATTTTTCCCCTGTTAGTACCAAAAAACATGCATCTTATTCTCTCTTCCTCACTCACATGGAGGTCCCTCGGGTTGGTGTAAGGACAGGAACGGCTCAACACTGGTTTGAAGACACAAGCCAGCTGAGACTCACTGTCAGCAGCACACAGTGCAACACTGACTCAGGTACATGTTGGTACATGTGGGATATAATCTCTAAAGCTACTTGATTAGATATGCCTCCACATTTACGCAATCAGCGCAAATGCTCTGAGTCACAAATATAACAATCTGCCAGACTAAAACAGAGATACTGAGCAAGAGGTTCCGTGAGTTGGGTTGCACAGGAAATCAGTTAAACAAACAGGAACATGATGCACGTGCTATTGCAAAATTTTTGGCTCCAACATGTTATAAACATATAAAAACAGTTTGGTGGAAATGTCATATTTACGGCTCTTTTTAATCTTATTTCCATGCTTATATCTTGTGTTTTGATTATTTATACTGTTTAGGTTTGTCTCTAATCACCTCTTTGTGCAAACAGGGCAGCTTGACGTAGGTGCGTTTGTGTGCTGAGAGAGTGCTTGTTTAGCTGAACAAAGCTGTGTGTCAACATCAAGGCTCGTAGCCGAATGTGAGAATTCAGTGCAAACTTTGCAAAATCGGATCTGCATATCACTTTCAGTTCGCCTTAGGTGTTTAGCTACACACTTATACCTGTGATCGGCACAGGCAGCGATGCACCCCCAGTGAAAATATCAGTGAGGAGCACGCCATACATGCAACTCAAATTTACCTTCAAGAGAAGGAAAAAGAAAAAGTCATCAAAATCCTCGGGACACATCATCTAGGAAGCATCAACGTCTGTAGTGTGCAAATCCATCTGACGGAGCTTGAGATATTTCATTACATGAGAGAAAACTGAGCTGCTGGCAATGCCAGAGAAAATGTCAGGGGATCACCAAAGTCAGTTATCCCAGGAGACAATGGATATTAAAAAGACTTCACAACAATCCATCTAGCAGTTGTCAAGATATCTCAGTCTGGACCTAAATGGCGTCCTAACAGGCAGTCTGAAAAAGAGAGCAACACTTCCCAGTTTGTACTGGGCAAACACCTTTCATCTGAGTCTAGTCTTTCGGATATTGAGACTGTTTATTGATTCAACAAGAACGGATGTGAGAATATTTGGTTCTTCAATAAATCAGGAAAATCTACGGCCGGGAAATACAGAAACATTGTGGTGTGCAGGATATTGTTGACATCAACTAAACGTATTATTTAGTACAGGTTTAGCTAAAGATATTATGCACAGACTTTAAGATGTGAGGCCTTTGGGCTTTTCCTCTCTCAAATCATACTTTCATGGGGCAATTATTGGAATTCCTTATAATGTGCTAATATGCGCTGGGATGCTTCTCAGTCTCTCTAGTCCTCTTCTACCAATTGCAGCATTATATGGAAACAGAGAAACTGCATTTCTATTTCTCTCAAACGCCTTTTCTGTCTGCTTACAACCTGACTTTTTGGGGTAATGTGAGCTATATTGTACAGATGTGTAGGCCAGTGAGATTTAGAGATTTATCTCTAATAAAATTACCAAGACACGACAAGTCCTGACAGAAGACTAGAGAAGCAAAGAATTGACAAATGTGGCCCAGTTCAGCACCGTGTTGCTCCACATAATAAAGCAGATAGTGAGCGGACCTGTTCTTGATTGAATGTTGACTACAAACTGTCAACATCTCCCTACAGGCGTCAATACTTTTCATTCAGCATCCAGCTCACAATCCTCCGATGGCTTCACTTTCTGGAGCTCCAGAGCAAGAAGGTGAATTAACATAACTCAGCAACTCAGAGGCGATAAAGCTGCGGGACTATATCGGATGCCAGTTCTCAGCCTACATCCCCAGTTGGGCTTTGCAGATCCTAATGGAGCCAGGCTGTGGGCACTCATGTCCTTGAGGCAGTCCAGGCGATGTCCTAATCGACGTTGAGACGGTCCAATGTTGAGCTGGCATCTGGCAACTCAGCACCATGCCACACCAGACTGTTCCAACCCAGGGCTCATGGGAGACTGAGACAGCCTGGGGTAATGAAAGGAAACAGCTACGCCTGCCAGAGGAACTGAAGCCACAGGGAGAGGGCGCAAAGGGAGAGTGTCCGTGCCAGCTGTGGCACTCTGAAATGGCCCACTCTGCTACCTGCTGCATCTGAGCTGCACTTCATTAGAAGACTGTTTCTTCATTCATATTTTTTTTAGAACAGCATGCATGTACGAAACTGCAAGTGCCTTAAACCCAGTGGACGATGACATAAAAACATTTGTGCTTACTGTATTTATATTTAGCTCATGAGCCTGTGGGCAGGAGTGTGTGGAGGGTTAAGGGTTGTTGTGAGTGAGGCAGAATAATTGGTGTACAGCGGTGTCAGAGGCAGGTGATACCGAGCTAACCTCCCGTTCTCCTCAACACGAGCCGCCGCTTCACCTTTTAATTAGCACATGAATATCCTAATTAGATGCCAGAACCAGGGAAGAAGATTAGTTAAAGCGCGAGAAATGAGAATGAGAAATGGGCGGGGATATGCGCTGCGCAAACTGTTTATTCACTGTCAATACAAGTAGTATGAATGCCCATGACTCTGCATAACATCAGGTGCCTATACCACACTGGTTGCTCAGACCCCCCCCGTGCAACACCTGGGATCTCATTCTTCTGCTTTCGCTGCTCCTCCTTACTCGGTATGAGCGGCATTGCCTATTTACGACACGGGTGTATGCGCGCGTGTGCCCATGTGTCTGTGCTTGTTTGTGTTGATGACCTTGACAGCAGGTGGGTGAACTCCCAGGTGTGTCCTAGTTTTTTGTGGGAGGATCACAGGCAGGTGGGACTGTGCCTGGCTTGATGTGTCCAGATTAATGAGCTTTCCCTCACTCACATCAGCTGCTACTGCCGCAGCCTGGGCCAAGCTGGAAACAGGGACACAGACCTGGCCCGCATTCACTAGACTCATTTATATTGTCCCACAAATGTGCCACGCTATCATGCCATGCCAGCTCCATATAAAAATTGGATAAGGAAGAAGCATTGATGTATTGTCTCTTCTGTTATCAAAACCTGCTTCTGTTCTTGATATTTTAACCATAATTATTCTCTAAATACGCTTGCTGTACTGCTGGTAAAATCCTGTTTTTCATTCTCAATGTATTGGCTGGCCAGGTTTAGCGCTGAGCGGGACCGGTGGGATTTCTCAGAATATAAACATTATGAGACACACTCAGTGGTGCTTTTATGCCGGCAATAAAATCAGCCAACTAAGTTATGGGGATGAGATTATCCCCCATAATGAAGGCATATGAATTTGAATGTTTTTGCCGATTTTTAGCACCGGTATAGGGGATAGGTTTGAGCATTTGTGTTTGAGACAGTGTCTGCAACACGAAACGCCTGATAAAACGTGGCTGCCCATAGTAACCCGGTGTTGGGAAAAACAAAAGTTCACCCCCGGTGACCTTTCTCATTAGCAGGATAAGATGGAGGATAGCGCTGTGGTTTCGGTGGTGTGTGGGTTGGCAAAGTACCACAGCGAGCAACAGACACGGCAACAGCGGATGAGGCAAACGAAGGCAATGAAAAGAACACTCGTGCGACCTCGTCAGCAGAGAGGTGCTGGATTTACGCGCCCATTATGCCTGCCCTGCTCTGCGTGCTGAGATACTTGCCGGTCATTTTTATTTACACACAATAAGCAGACACGCAAATGAATCAAAATTAATGAGGTAATTTTGTGCTCGGTTTGACATTTGTGAAAGGGGGAATGCGGCTGACTTGTTTTTGTTTTTTTTAAAGGCTTTGTTATAATCTGCGATTAAAAATTAAATTTTGGGAATTTGCAGGTGGATTTATTTATTCGGGTCTTTATACATTTGTTTGTTTCAGAAAAAAAAGCATAGTATGCATATAGAAGTCAAGGAAGCTCATTGTAAAAGTTAAGCAACTGTTAAACAACTAGTAAAGTCTAGTATGAACTTGTGCAAATCTGGATTAAACAATTGGCAAAATGGGATAACGTAGGTCTCGCCTAGGCCTGCATTAAACAACAAAGCTGCTTACCTTGCTATGTGGACTGAGTCTAGATCACACACTAAATGCCATTAAAAGTTGGGGATGGGATTATACTGCCTTACAAAAATGCACACAGACAGGAGGGGATGGTTGCCTTTCTTATTGCGCTATTTTTTAATGTGCTGCAATGTGCTGGAGGAAGCACACACAGTCGGTGCCCTTGTAATATAATGGCTGCCTGCCACAGCAAAGTGGAGGGCAAAAGGACATCCGCACAGAGCACTGTGTACACACTCTGATGATAAACTTTACATTACATGCACCCCAGTGGGCACCTCGTGTGCTCGCGAATGCTGAATCTTTATTACGTTGCTGTAATAAGTAGTGATAGTCTAATTTCGAGGCCCATCACTGTTCTGGGACTGTTTTTGATGAACACACAGAAAATTAGGTAGAAAAACAGATAAAGTAACAACATTTTATTCTTTAGTAGTATATAAGAATGTGACTAAACATGGATAACATAACCGAACCTTCATAATTGTTTTATTGCGTGGACACAAATGAGATGCAGAGTGAATCCTCGATGTAAGTAACGGGAGCACAGAACGCACAGCTTACACTGACCTCTCTGTCCAGGCCGGCTGCCACCGTAACAATGTCTCCAGTCTCACTGTTGATGGTGAACATGTTGGGGATGGGGCTGTGGGGGCTCTGGGAGAGGATGCGGTAGCGCACCATGCCGTTCGCTGTGGTGGAGTCGTCCGAGTCTGTGGCGGTAACCTGCATCACAGACGAGCCTGCGGAGAGAAAGATTCAAAACTGTAGCGGATATACGCGTTATGCTGGCTTGACTAGAAGAGGTCAGGCTGGGAAAAGAAAAAGAAAAAGTAAGCAGGCATACATTAAAATAAAATTTTTTAAAAAGGGCTTTTCAAGTGCCTTTGTTTGTTAAAGATTTTTTCTGAAGTATCAAAGAGAAGGAAGTCGGGCGTGTGAAGACTCAGAAGACACAAAAACTTGAAACAAGTCAATCAAGACTTTCCAAATTGCTGTGGCGTACCGTTCTTTGGCAAACATCTTTTAGAGTCAGAGCTATTACAGAGCACAGCACAAACACACAAACAAAACCTGTTAAATAAGCTCCCATTTTAAAGCTGCGCTGTTTGGTGGTCTATATATTTCAAACTAGCGGGGCAAAGTTTCCACCTCTGCAGAGTCCATTTAGTAATGAGCACCGGGTCTTCTGCTACTTCCACCATCCATTATTTCAGCCTTCGGCAGCACTGTCGCTGCCCTTAATGCTTCGATACACTCTCCCTATTTGTCTTAGAATCACAGATAAACACTGCCATTTAAGCCAGACAGCACAGAGGTAGAGAGGCAGAGGGAGTGCTCACGAGGATGTGTGCAGGAAGGGTGTGTATGAGCCCACAGTTCCTTCCAGGCACATGTATGCATTAGTATGCATGTGCGTGTTTGTGTCCTCTCAGCATGTTTCAGGGTGAGAGGCCCTGTGTCCCTGCATCTTCCCCGAGCAGAATTATTGATTTGCACGAGTTTGTCAGCTGGGCTCACAAATGTGACCAGGCAATTAGGAGCACTTGGTGCTGGAAAGAGGAGAGATCACCTCGCCTCCCTCTCAGGGTTCTGTGAAAATGTCACTTTCCATCAGGCAGCCATTTACAGGCTGCTGCTGCTGCCGTTGCTGCTGCCGCTGAGAGAGAAAAAAAAGGCTGTCAGCTTGCAGGAGGAGAAAAGCAGAGAGAAGAGATGGCTGAAACACAAACATGCTTAAATGAGAAGAGCGTGTAAGTAGTGGAAAACACAAAGCGAGGAGGACAAGGACAAAGGAGCTGAAGCGTTAAAAGAAATGAAGGAAGAGCGGTGATGCGTTTGGCGTGATGCACGCGGCCTAATTTATTGACTTAATATTCATTTAGATTCTTTTAAAAACATGCCACTGCTTTCATGTGAGGGGGATCAAAAAAGTAGCTTAGCGACTAATCTTACCTCAGTGGGTTTGGTGGTGGGTGGTCGGTGCCGTGCTGAGCAGGCACTTAATCACAAATGTTCAACTGTCATATCAAAAGTGAATCAAACTGGTCACGTGTCACGTATGTTCTAAAGCAGAAGTAGAAACACCAAGCTTGACTTGGACTCTTTCCAAAGCATAAATTTAAATGTTTCAGCTGAAGCTGGGAAGCCGCCGGATCGGTGGCAGATTCAGCGGTCCCCTGTGGGTCTGAGCCGTTACAGGTGTCTCCATTCCTGTAATTGGGTCTAGATGGCACCATCATTCCTGTGACACCGTGCATGGACGGGATAATTGTAGCCTCGATTTCTATTTCAAACTTCATTAATTTTCAAAGCAGGATTTGTCACGTCGAACAGCAAGGAAAAGAAGAGAGGCCGCAGAAAGACAGGAAAGAGGAAACAATGAGCGATATTCCACCGAGGGGCATCGGTATATAATCAGCCTCTGAAGCCTTCCACACAAGAACAGGACCAGAGAAATCACATGTTCACACATGAAGCTTTCATTCAGTCATATGATGACTGCTGGCTTTCAGAACCAAAAAAGGAAAGGCTATGGCTGAAACTCTGAGCCTGCTTAATTCCGATTTAATTTGAACACTAATACCAAATCCTAATTGCCTTCCTGCTAAAATCGTTGGACCTGAAAATTTGGTAGCAGGCGCATATATTGTTGGCCATTCCAATCACGTGACCAGAGATCACTGGTGAGGTCTATCTGCTGCCTAAACATTAATCAGTCCGAGTCAACAGCCGACTTCCAATTAGAGAGAAGACGGAGTTTAAAAAAAAAAGAAAAGAAAAAGGGAAAAGGAGGATAGAGATGGACAGAAATAGCAGGACTGGCGAGGTGCACACAAAGACAGGCAGGAAAGGTGGAAACTGCAGGGCATAAAGCGAAATAAAAGGGGAGCATAGTGGTGAGAGAGTTTGTAAAGACGACTAAAAGAAAAAAATAAAGGGGAAGTCGGGGAGCGAGAGGGCAGGGGATGGACGATACAAGAGGATAATAATTCTAATCAGTGGAGGGAAGATAGAGGTTTCGTTTCAGCAGCAAAGAGTGGCTGCTGTACAGTACAGTACAGTACGGGCAGTGCAGGCAGAGAGCCAGAAGGAGAAATAGAGGTTGAGAGGTAAGGAAGGTAAGAGAGAAGCCTTAAGCCTGGTGAATCTTGGCGGGAGTGATGAGCAGGGCTGGGAGTTTTCACACAAGAGCCTCTAATGGTGTCCACAACACTTTGAGGAGACGGGGAATTCAGTCCAACCATTTGAACCATTCAAAAATATTTTCTTTGTCACAGCACATCATCCGTGTCTGCTGATCTATTCCTGTCGACTTTCATCCAGGACCACAAAGGCAGAAGCCTGTGCTCATGTGAAGGACAGGCAGCAAAGGCTGCTCATTATGCAGGCGAGCAAGAGAATAGCAAAGTGGAGGGAAGTTATTTCAGGCGTCCAGGGATCCAGCTGCAAAAACAGTCAGATTCATTCGCTGAATGCACACTGGTGAGATGTCAGTAAGAGTACTTTCAAAGCTTGGATAGCTCCAAAAGTGTCCTGGCTGAATCATGTGTACTAATAACGGCTGCATTAGCTGGCTCTCAAGAGGAGCACCACACTGATTTTACACATGGAGATCAGTTAACCTGTCATTGTGAGAACTACTTAACCCACAAAAAGAGTTGTATATTTTTTTTTCTCTCTAGCAGAGCAAGATGATATCATCGGGTTTATATAAACTGGTACTGTGAGAAAGCTGGGTGTTTAAAACACAGGTGGGTAAAAGTGGGAGCTGTGGGATCCTGTTCCATCCTGCTCTGCTGTTTAAGGTTTGGTTTTTCTTGCTTTTAGGTGCTAATTATTATTTTCTAATTGTTTACACCTGCCATCTCCTCCTGTCACCACGTTTCCTGCTGGTGCTGTCACCTCCGCTGTTAGTCCCTCCTGTGTCACTCTCCTCTCACACTCTACCAGAGCTTTAAGAAATTATGTCCTGTCATCATCTCCCTCACCATCAGGGATCGTGCAAGTCTTTAAATGCTGCACAAGGAATCAGGGAGCGAGACCGCGAGCCAAGATGAGGTCCTGCAAAAGAAAGCGAGGACACTACTTTTGTGGAAATCTTACATCAATGCCACACACCTCCACATGAGGCCAGAGACTGTATTTATATATTGCTTTCACTTTTTTCTTACTTTGTAGTGTTGCGTACAAGGATACACAGATCACAGCTCAAAGCTATTGTGCGTGTGACAAATCTTACACAGGCACAGTTTATCCTTACGTAACAACAATGCAATTAGGAAGTTGAAAGAAATTATTACTTATCCACACATTAATTTGTTACATTACTATTGATAATAAGTCACAGTTATTCAACTTAATATCTAATGAGTAAAGAATTATTGCATTTTGTAGAGAGCTCTGTGGTTACTTGTACCAGTCACTGTGACAGGTGATCCGGCTGTGCAGCATGACATTAATAAGCGATGTCATTTAAGATCAGCAGTATGGAAACAAAGAATTTCTCATCTGGCAGCGTTATTGCTTCTCTTTGCATCTCCTTCTTGCACCTCTCTCTCATCCTTGCTGGGATTAGCTAAAACGCGAGGAAGAGATGCAAGTGAGTAAAGAGAGGAGATGTGTTAGCGTACTGAAAAGGGCCCTTTACGTTCCCCTCGCTCGGTGCCAGTCTCAGTACCTTTGTGTCAAGTGTTTCAGCCTTGTGTTCTCCAGGAGGTAATTTGACCTAGTTACTAGTGGTTTTTTTTGACTCTGCCTTTTCCCATTGTGTGCGTCTGTGTGTGTGTTTTTACATACCTTCCTGCCAGATATCTGGACTGATTTGTATGTACTGAGCCTCTGCTTCAAGTTAAAATGTTTCGATTCGATCGGGCTTGTGTTACAGTTCTTGGCACGAGTGTAAGAGAGCCAGCACTTTCTCAGCTTGATCCATTCTGGTTAAAGGTCAAGTGGTCTTTGACAAAGCGTTATAAGAGCTGCTGCTCACACGTCATTAATCTTTACAAACTGCAATACATTTCATTACAAGTCAAAATAAACAAAGCCGTAATTTAAAAACTGAAAGCACCTCTTGTGACTCTGAAGGCTTTTTATTCACTGCAAACACACATAAGAGATGGTTTATGGGTAACAGATTGCAGATGCATGCACGCCCTGAATGTCAGAGAGCTGTGCGGTCGATTAAATTACAGCGGAGATTTTGACTTGAAAGAGAAAAGACCAACAATATGTTTAAGAATCTGCTTTAGGCTCAGGAGCATCACACTATTTGAAGCCAGCGGCCATCCCACCTGGTTGGAAAACATAACGTATCAGAGAAGCAGCCGAAAGCTGACGGCTGCAATATTACAAAAGAACACCAAGGAAATTTGAGGTTTTAGGAGAATGTTTATTACTCTGGCTGAGAGGCTGAAACATGTTTCTTGTGTTAAAGTACAAAATGACTTTAGAAGAATTTTTTTTTACCCATAGCTAGCTTCTGAAGTTAAAATTGAATCTCTACTACACATTCCTGCCCTGTAAGAACAAACTGGTAAAACAAATAAAATGCTATGTGACACAAACTCCTTTTTTTTAAGGCGGAAGTGCTAACCGCAGGACCTCTGTGTCAATAAAAATTCACGTGACCCTGATATATTCTCTGGAGTGGCACTGTAAACTTCCGCCTGTGGCCAGTAGGGACCACAGTGTGATACACACCCCAAAATTGACTGAAACACCACTGAGCCCCAGCACTTCTATTTACCTCCATCACCACATCTCCCTGCTCCTATGCCAGTTCCTAATCATCCCCCACCCAGATACAGAGATTTAAGAGGGAAGTTCTCTTAAATCTCATTGGGGGGGGAATCCAGCCCCCCCCATCCCCTCCCTCACGGGAGGGTAAATCGACTGTGAGAGAAGGCACTCTGCTGCTGGTTTTTGATGTTCCTCTCTCATTTCAGTAGTCCTTTTTGAGAAAGAGGGTCCATAAAAGGGAACAACTTGCTGTCAGAGTCAGGGAGACGGGGGAGGGACGCAGAAGGACAGAACATCACAGGGCAGATGTTCTGAGTATGCCGCAGCCTCAGAACACAAGAGCTTTCTGAAGAAGTCACGCCATCATGACAAATCTTTATCTGAGCCCACTTAACACGATGTAAGGACTGTCTCATGCTGCAGTCTCAGAGATTTTCTGGAGTGTAAGGCCATTCTAGTGTCCTTTTTTGATGACACTGGCGTTTGATATGTATGTTGTTGTTTTTTCAATATGCATGTCAGCCTGAGCTTATAGGCATTTAGCCACAGGAGGCTTGCAGGGATTTCTTTTATTGTATTCTGCATGAGGAGTAGCAGGTTCACCAAGCTTTACTCGATGCCTTTATATTCAGACTCAGCTCTATTCATTCCTTGCTGACATAAGCTGAATATGGAGCACTGCATGAGTAGACTTGATTACCTGCAAAAAATTAATTCCAATACTCACAGGTTTGTTGGGGCTGAGCAAGGTCCTGGTGACAGAAAGTGTCAGTTGTGTGGATTTCAGAGCTGATCCTGCCTGGTTGTGCGATCAGATCTCTACCTAACAGTAACATCTGGTGACGGCGATAAGGGCGGTTCCCTGTAGGACTTCCTCTTTGATGGCTTTCGCACAGTGCTAGCTATGAGGGTGTGTTGTAATGCTTCAGAGAACCTCTGATAGCTGCATCTGTCGATGCTGAAAGTGATACACCCGGCGCTTGATGCATTCAGGTGAATTTTTTGCATTTTAGGGGTGGAGTTACAAAACCATTTGAACTGCCTCATACATTTTCTATTGTGCATACTGAAGACGAAAGGCACACTTATAGACGGTTTAACCTAAGCTGTTTAAAGAATTTACGCTGAAAACCCAACTGTTATGAGGCCAAAGCATTGAAAGACTCAGCTGTGGAGACATCTGTCATTATGGTGATACAAACTAACTCTCCTTCAGAGCATCAACATGAGAGAAAATATGCCTGCAGGTTCTTAAATTACAGACAAACTTCAGCTTGACTCTGGACACAAAGTTGAGTGTGCTGTCAAGTTTTAACCCTGTAATGCCAAGTGTATCATATTTGATACATAGTTACCAACCTCTACATCATCACTGTACGATATTTTTTAACCATAACCACCTCATATCTTTTTAATTTGTTTAAGATAAGCCAATTTTCTGGCATTTATTTCATAGTTCAGGCTTTTTAGTCTTAACCTGTCACATAAAAACTTACATCATTTCTTTTTGGTGTGGCAATATTGTTTTGAAATATGAGCATAGCTTTTCTGCACTTGTGGAAAAATGTGTTGGAATTCTTTTAATGCTTTTTAAATGTGCTGTGTGCACTGGGAGACTGAGATCGAGGCATACTGAGAGATACTGTGTACAGCAGCACTGCTGCCCAGAGTAGCACCTGTCAGCTGCTGTGTTGTGACAGGCTTCACTCCACCTGTTGCCAGCATGGAAAGATAGTGTGTCACTCTTGGGCAACACCTGAGAGATTTCACGGTCTTTTTTTTAGTTAATCACTGAAAATGTCAGTTTATGTAAAAGTGCATCTCCTCATGATATAATCCACCGGCAAGCAAGAAGAAGTGCCACAAATAATGAAGACAGGTCAAACAGGTGGGACGAGGTGAGAAAATGAAAAAAGGGAAAAATCCAGCGCAAATACACTATTGCTAAACTCACAGCACCTTCTATTTGTATTGGAGATTTAAGTTCTTTTATCAAATGTATGTATTTTAATTTGTTGCCTTCGATTTAGTGATTTAAAGTATTAGTGATTCCAGTGGGTACAAAAAAAATCCCCAAAAAGATTTGAGTCAAACTCAGGATACATATTTCAAAAGCACTTGACTGCACATTCAACTGTCTGCCAGGTTCGCTAATTAGAAATAGTGGGTATAAAAACTAACTTCAGCAAAGCTCTGCAGCACTTAACTGGAATCCTAGACTGGATCTATTAATAGGCTGTAAAAGATTTAACTGGCTGAGGATGTATTAAACGCTTAAATGGGCCAGAAAAGTATAAAAGTATGTCTCGAACCTCTGCTGAAGATAAATCGTTGTTTTCTTCGACTAAACATGCAATTAGACCAACACGCGGTCTATTTTTCTAATTAAAATTCATCAAATTTCAGACGAATGACTGTACAAAAGAAAACAAAAAGGGGCCGTGCTCCTCCACGTGAAATATGACTGTTTTTTAAACAACAAACACACAGCCCATCTTGTCACCTAACAGTGTGTGCTCCGCAAACAAGTGTTACTTGGCAGTGATTGCTTAATGAAGGGCAGAGCAATTATATTGTACAGAGTGTAACGTTTTTGTTGTTAATTGGTATCACAGATTTTGCCCGGCTTAATGCAATATTGAATTCAAACACTTTTTGTCATTGCAGTCTTTCATTTGAAACTACACAGAGAGAATCAGAGTGAAAAACAAAGAAAGTAGCTTTTGGAATGTCTGGTTACCCTCGCTAATTAGGAGCTCTGTATATAGACCCACGCTCCACTGAGGAGTAACCAGCGTTCACGTGCACGTGCACACACACACACAGTCCAACACATACACATGCGCAACATGCGTTCCTATATTGTTTACAAATCCCCCTGAGATTAAACTTGCAGCAGAACAATATCTGAACGCTGTGAAGACAAACACGGGTCCTCAGGGTCTGATTGTTAAAACAGGAGTTCTTCCAGTCGAGACATTGTGCATTCTGCTCTTGTCTCTGGCTTCGCACTGACCGCAACTCTGTTCCCTGATTCTGAGAGAAGCTCTACATCTCTCCATGCTCTGCAGAATCTGATAATGATGCATCCAGCCAAGATGCTGTAACATAAATATCTCGCCGACGTGCCCTTGTCTAAACCAACGAGAAAAAGCCAAGAGTCACGGTGAAACATTGATCTTATAAGCTAATGTAAAAAGGGCCCATAAACAACAAATTTTTTTGCAAGTCTCAGTAATAATTAATGTAAATATGGCTACCGCACAGCTTCCAATGAACTGCTACATTAGTTATCTTGAGAAGAGCACAGTATGATGACAAAAAGGGCCGTGGAGTCATGATTTTCCATGCAGTGATTGAGATTGCTGTATTAAGTGGGTATTAAGTAATTACAGACTTGTGTTCGCAGGTATTTTATAGCCCCTACAGCACCTATACCCCTCACCCAGCCCCAGTCACCAAGTCAAACAATAAGAATTTGTGAAGCTGCCCCATACTTTGACAAATTAGGGTTATTAGTTATACAGTTATTAGCGCTACAGGTAGTTGTTGTATTTGTTATACTGTGTCTGAAGGCCTGAAGGCAGCCTTTTCAGATCAGCACATTAACTAGATTAGTTCAGTGAAATAAAGCTGTTGACTTAAAACTAAGCTCCTAACTACTTAACCAGAGTTCAGTCGAGTTCCCAGACTCTCCCCCTAAAAACAGATTGTATGTATAACACATTGGTATTAGGGGTGCACAGTTATGATATGATGGTATGCAAGAAAAAGATGCTAGTAGCTGGTGATGTTAGACAGGAGCATCGCTTGAATGCTCCGTATGACAGGAGCAGTAAACAGTGGATGGAAATCACTGACGTGGTTGCAGGTAAAGGAGGGCTTTAAGCAGCTGGTTAAAAAACTCGACCTGAAATTCAACATCTCAAGCAAAAAACACTCTATGTCCACTTTTCAGTTTCAGTTTTATTATGTGACAATTTTATTGTGCTGAGACGTAACGACGTGAAGTTACTTTAGTTATTGTTATTGTTCACGTGTTCAGCAGTTATGTTATAGTTTTGCTTAAATTTTCCAGGGAATGCACAACCTTGGCTATTTTTGTGCTTGCATTTGACTTATGCTGCGTCATTGCTATTGCACTATAATGCTGCTGATGGTACTTTGCAGTAATGCACTCATACTGTGTATTAGGTAGTCTGTCATCAAAGCTGCAGTCTTGAAATGTTCAGTATTTCACAAATATCATTACTGTGAATTTTTGAGAAATATGATGATATCATTTTTTAGGTTATATCGCCCACCTCTACCATCCAGCTACTGTTTGCGCTGCAGTACTCTAGCTAAACTTGGATTGCTTCCTGGAAGTGCAGGTCTGACCATTTGTGCCATTGACTGGATCGTCTCCAATGTGTCAGGCAGTGACTCCGGAAATTGTATTTCATCTTTAGGAAAAGGATGAAGCTGGAGGGAGCCGCATCATGTAAGCAGGGTAGGTGAATTCTGAAGGTGAAGACTTTGGAGGTGAAGGCAGGATATTTAAATCTTGTTTTCTGTTTTTGTAACAGAAACATTTTGCACTCACACCTTGCACTGTTGAAGCAGACAAATAAAACCTTTTCTTTTTTTCATTTTCTCTAATCACAACTGTGAGTGTAATAACACGTAAGTCTAAATGCAGAGCCGAGTACGCTACTCTTTTTGTCATGTTTTCTAACATTGAGCTGTTCGTATTGTTGGGGAGATGTTAGTTGACACTGATTTGATTCTTAATATCTCTAAGGAGTATTTTCTTATGATTTCTAAACAGATTTACCAACATGATGATGACATATATTTCTTGTAAGTCGCTGAACTCAAAACTATGTACATTATATCTGTGTATTCTGGGCTCTGGGGAGGCCAATCCATGTTGTGTGTTTTTCTATCCAGGTATGCTTTTACTGCATTGGCAGTATGTTTGAGATAATTTTCATGATGAAAATTGAAGCTATTGCCAATCAAATGCTTTCCAGGTGGTATTGCATGGATGCTAAAAATATGACTGTACTTTTCTGTGTTCATAAATCCATCAATTTGGACAAGATCTCCATTGTAATGAATAAATCTTCTTTTTTTTGGTACTGGTACTGGTTTTATATTGTTGTATTTATCCGTGACACCTTAAAGGCTGGTCCGTAAAAATATTGTCGGACATAAACCACTCCGTGGTGCAAAAAAGATGGGGGCCGCTGGTGTAAGGTGTTTTTTTTAGGACTTGACCTTCAGATACTGTTCATCTGACAGTTTTTAGGCCTGACACTTCTTCGTTTGTCCTCCACTTGCCCAGTTTCCTCAAATCATTTACAGACACGCCATTACCAGTTCAGAGTATCCCAGGTTATTAGCTATTACCTCTTTGGGAAATACTTTGCAAAACTAATATTTCATGTTAAACTGTGCTGTCTTTGGCATACCTAAATCTATCCTTTCATATATTTAACTAAAGAAAATGGGACAAATTAAGCTAAAATGCCTGAAGGTAACAATTTAAAATTGGTTCTTTGCTGAGTCGCTAGACATGTGTATAGACAGCACAGGTTCATTCCTTGAGTTAGGTGACTTTTCATGCTAGAAAACTGTATATGGCAGTTTAAAATGACCTAATAAACAAACAAACAAGCAGAAAAATCCAGTGAAAATGGTCAGGTACAAGGACTGTCTAAAGAAAAAATGTGACCTTCAAAAAGTCTGGAGAACTAATGCTTAAAAAATGAGTTGCTCAAGACTGCAGACAACTTTTTGTACGTTATGGCTGAATAATCTACATTTTCACATTAGACTGTATTAGATTCATGATCTCATCACAAGTAGAAATATTTGGTACCTGGTTTGGATCCTTCTGCCACAGAGCCGTTATACACCTGGTTTTGAAACTCGGGTCTGTTGTCATTCATGTCGATCACATAGATGTACAGGTCGATCGGGTTCTCCACCTGGTTCCCGTTCATGTCCACAGCATGTGCACGCAGCTATAAAAAGGCCCAAGTGAAAGAAAAAAATGATATCATTAGCATTCAGTACAGCATTTAAGGATGTATGAATATTCCATATATAGCTCAACTAAGTCTGATAACGAGGCATCGGATTGATGCATAAGACACTCTGCAAAGATTCTGCAGAAAGGAAAAACCTCAGTACCAACAGCTTCCTCGACTTTGTTAATTGGCATCTTCATATAATCTGCAAATATTCTTTTTCATGTCTGCCAACAGGGCATGAGTATCCTGTTGGTACCTTGGCACGGACCACAACAGCACAGACAGGGGCAAAGCAGTGAAATGTTCCAAACACACAAACAACACCTATTTTGTTGTTAGCACAGCCAGAGGCCTGAAAAATATCAGAGAGGTGTTGCTGCTCAAGCTGTGGTTTCTTTTTGTTCAGGGAGAATGTTTGTCTCAGTTTGTTCTGACAAAGCCATCCATTTGGATGGATGTCTCTGTCTGATGAGCTGTTCCTTGACAATTCACAGTGTGAGAAGAGAGAAAGAGAGAGGAGAGAGGGAAAGAAAGAAGGGGCGGGAAAAAACGGCGAATGAGATGGGACGAAGAGAAGAGAAGAGTGAATGAGTCCTGTGGAAGCAAATGAGAGATGAAAATACAAAGAGGCAGTGCGGAGGTGTGGGGGCTTGAACAGGCAAGACTGACAAAAGCAATCATCATCTGCAGTGGAATGTCTTAATCTCCACCACTGCTCTTACACACCCTCTTCTCCCCACCAGTCCCCTCTAATGATATCTAATATAACGCAAAGCTTTGTAATAGCCCTGGAACCAAACTGGCACTGTTCACCATGACTTACATTACTCTCATTCAATTGCATACACATTCGTATCCTCTGCAGAAATGTTAATCAATCACAGCTTGGCTTGTTAAATGGAGAAGGGCTCTCATTCTGGCTAAAACAGACACGCTGGCAGCAAAATATTTTGTCTGCACACAGTCGAGGAGGGTCTTCCTGTCAGCCTATTTACAGGAAACCGTGATGCATTGTGGGGCGACATGAAAGATTGAATGGCGGCACCTGCCTTTGCCAAAACACCACCGATCATGTCGGCTTTTGTGCCTGTCTGTCAAGGATTCATCGAACCCTAGCCGAACTGCTTGAGCATTCCAAACACCAATTCAGACACATGTTTACACACATTAACACGGACGCCGACGAGCAGGAAGATTACACACTGGGGAGGCGTGCACAGCCAATCAAAAGAGCCCTCTTTAGCCACTTAATGATCCTCAAGATGCTAGTTTTCCATTGGCTGAAGCACAGCAAACAAACATGGAGAGGAGACCCAACAAACAAACAAGCCCAATCTGTTTTCTCAGCTGTGAACACTGCACAGTGTGAAAGTGTGACTGTGGTATGTGTGGCTGCCTCAACTGCAACGGTGTGTATGTGCGACCGCTGTGTATTTTTGTCTTTGTGTCACACTGTGTTTTCGTTTGTGTGTGTTCTGTCCTTTCTGCTTGCAGATTTGTGCGTGTGTATATTCCTGCACATTTTCTTTTATTTCTATATGTGTCAGCGTTTATATATTCACATTTCTGCATGTGTCTTCCTGCGTATGTTCTCGGGAGTCTGTTTATGTGTCTCTGCGTTTGTGTGCTCAGTGGCGGGGTTGGAAATGTGATCACAGGGCCTGGATGAGTGTGCCTTGTGCAAACTGCAAATGTATGTGTGGAAAGCAACATCAGTATTCTGCAGCGTGAGCTTTAGGATGACTGGACCAACCACAGAGGAGAAATACAGTTTGTACTTTGCACCATTGGTTCCATTAGCCAATGTATAGCTATACTAGCATGGTGATTCAAGTGGAGTGTTTATTTTTTCTGCTAAGATTCTGAGGCCAAGGTTACCTTGTAGCTTTAAGAATCGTGTTACCAGCAGCCTGTCACAAAATCACATAATTTCTTCTCTTTAGTTCCTACACTATATGTACTCTATGTACAATATATGTATGTATACATGAGTAAATAAACTGTATATACTCACTGAGAATAGTGCTACATTTTAGCTAGCAACAGTCCGCCATGATAAAGACTCATGTAGTGATTAATGACTTCTGGCCAATGCTCATGTTGAGAGTTAATTAGTAATTAACTTTGCAACACTCATGCCTCAGTCCAATGTATGAGGCGTGAGCGTTGCAAGGAAAAACTTAGATCTTCATCTCATAACATGTAAAATTAATATTGTGAAGCGCTATTCTTATCTCGCCAAAAGAAATAACCAGTAGGCTGTTCAGAGGTGATTTATTTTCAAGTCATCTAAACCAAATCCATTGCATTAACTTAAAATTAAGAAGCGCTCACTTAATTAGGCATGGAATATTAAGCTCATGAGTTATCCTTTACAGATGTGTCATACATAACCTCACATGAACATGAAGATCAAGACATTGTTGGAGTTTTTTCTGTCTCACGTGCTGCATGGAACAGCAGATAGTGTAGATGAAATATTCAGTTTGGATTTGGTCAGCTTGCTGCATGAGTGGCTCTTACAGGAAGCAGGGCACAGAGCAGCTACCTAATTGCTGTATATTTAGCGGGCAGTTACCTGTGCTAGTTCCATAATGTTGCTATGCCCATGTTGGCAAACTCTACACAGACACTCTGCATTAGGGAGCTGGCAAAGAGTGTTTAATGTTCGCTTGACTGTGTTGGATCTTCGCGTGCTCACATGACACGTAGTTAGATAAGCATTTACACTATTTTAATTATACCTCGTTCACAATAACACTTATAACTTATGATTTCAGTTGTAGTTTAGCTTAGACTTACTTTTTGGAGGCCATGGGTTTAAGACAACCTAGCTTAGAAGATAAAGTCTAATGAATCTGAATATCTTTTGATTTTTTAAAGTCGAGTTCCAGCAGTTGGTCAAAGTTTAAACTTAGTTACTGAGACATCATAACATGCTTTAGAAGGAATGGCATAAAAAACGTGGCCAGCTCGTTGATTTAACTCCAAATGCTTGCAAAACTAATTACATTACCATTAGTGTCGATTTTTAAAGCCATTTAGTACACATTAACATCATGGCGTCACAACATAAACATGTTAGTATTGCCATTTCAAGCCTCACAGCGCTGTTATTGTAGCTGAATGCAATATCAATATAAATACAGTAATAAGCATAATGGTTCCAGAAAATTACTTGTATTTGAGGCCAGTTGAAAAAATGCTGTATACCAGCTGTCCATGACCGGATCTTTTAGATTATAACCCTTCCTGTATGCTTCAGTGCATGCATTCATGCAACAAAAGATGGAAAAAGAAAAAAAGCACATTTGGGGTTTTTTTTCTTCTTCTTGCAATTCTCCTTGTGCCCTGCTTCATCACAGTAGGTCTGTATTACAAAACTGAAGCTCAGGCTAACACCCACTCTCCTCACCTCACAGATCACTTCCCCCTGGTGCTAGTCTGTCAAAAACAGCAGCCTTGTCTCTCTTTTCTCTTGAACCCAAAACTAACAAGCAAAGTTTGGCCTATGAGGGCACACAGTAGTGCTGGGAACTTCCTATCAAGTTAAAAGGAGGAAAGTCATGGACTAAATTTCCCGTGGGTCGATCACTAGCTACATTCTCCTGCAGTAAATCATACATCACATCACAAGCAGCATGGGTCCACGGTGTCTAAATAGGAGGTTCATTCAACTTGAAGTGCTCTCAACCATACATGCTGTTTTCACTACAGGTTGTGTCAAATAAGAACTGTTTACTGAGCCGCTGTCCTTTCCCAGGGACCAATAACCTGCCTGCTTTATTGATCCCAATTTGCTGGTTGAGAGTACGAGCAGGTATGGAGAGACAACAATCACATACACAGTCAGCAGTGACCAGAGTCTGAATGCAGCAAGTGAGGGAACAAGAGGATCATCTGCATGAGAAAAGCAAGACAAACTAATCAAGAAGACAATCACATAGAGCTTTGTGGAATTTACCAATGCATATCTATGTGCATGCCTGTGTGTATACATTCAAAGTTTGTACTGTTGGCATAATGCTGAGTGTATGCAATGAAGGCACCCCCTCCCCTCTTTCCTGAAGAGACAGGAGCATGCTTTTGAATTAGCTCCATCGGCGGCTCAGCCATCCATCACTCTGACAGGCGCGCAGGAGTTGTGACTCTGACACCGGCATTCACCTCAAGTGGAGGTGTTAGTCTTTGCTGAGATAAATTGAAACCTGTAATGTGGGTATATGAACCAATGGCCTAGCATTAGCACAAGCCTCATGTGGCCCTGCATATTTAATTCACACATATGAAAAGCTGTTTAACCCGAGGTTCCAGAGAGACCAATCATCTGGTTTTCTCTGTGTGCATATGTGTGCGTGAGTGTGGTAGGGAATCACTAGGCCACATGTAGGCTAACTATACAGCTGTCAGCCTGCCCCAATAAGCAGCGCAGCTGCTCAGAGTGCATGAGGTAAGTTTGCAACAATGTGTGGGATTGAAGTGCAAAAAGGAAAGTGGGACACGGACAGAAAGTAAGAGAGGTGGAAAAGAAGACCTGAGCCCACTAACGGTAAATCAGCTATCAATCAGCATGCCATACACAGAAACACACACATATACCAGCTCATACACACATATGCCAAGCTTGTTAGCTCTGATGGCACAAACGTGCACAACAATTTACCTGCACATCACTTTGCATTTGTGTGTTCAAATCCTCCTACTCTGCACTGCTAAACCCAAATCCATATGGCAGTTTCCGCGGCAGTGGGTTTTGTCAAACCAGTCTTCATTTCATAGCTGATTTCGGCTTCAATTAACTCCTGGAGCGGCTGATGTGAAGGTACTGTACATCAGAGCAGTGATTGCTCTGAATGCACCCTGACTTGTCATTTAGTTTTGGCAGACGACATTACTTGTTAAAAGGAAAGGTAGATGGGGAAGAGATGGGCCCCGGCACATTTCCTCAGGGATAATTGGGAGATAATGAGACAGACATAACTGGAGCTAGAGAGAAAACAAAAACAGGCGAGTAGAGACATTTCTTTCTTACATGGAAGGAAGCTCTTTCTTCTCTGTCCAGAGGTTGGGTGACAAACATGTTGCCGCTGATGGGATCTATGTTGTAGATGCCACTCGGCGGCTGATCAGCGCCTGCTCCGGTGATGCTGTAGCGGATGCCCACATCCTTATCCTGATCGGAGCGGATCTGAGGACAGAGCCAGAGAAGCAAGTTGAACAGAGAGGAAAATCTTTTTTTTTTTTTAGTCCTTTCAAGCTTTGCCTGCAATTGCAACAAAAAGTACAAAATGTTCAGAGCAGAACAGTATGTGACATAAATTGTCAAAAACACACTATGACCTTAAACTAAAAGTTTGTGAGAAAACTAACAGTATGTGGAATGTTTGATAGATACATTGATGATAACATTTTCACAGAAAACTCTCTTTTGTGTCTTTGAACCTACAGCCCAGAGGTGAAAATGGAAGATTGAACAATGTGCACTGAGGGGAAATAGATGTACTGCCAGCAGATTTTTGTCCGATCTTTGATTTTCTTTACTTTTATGGCAGATTTTATGGCATGTGTCTGAATTATGGCAGAAGCCTTGAAAAAAAGAATCAACATGACTTCATGTCTAACAATGACAGCATTTCTGATGGAGACTTTCCTGGACTGTGAAACTGATTAATGACTTCATTTTACATTTCTTCTCATTTCAGCTTTTACACATTTAGTCACAGGCAAAGAAAAAAGACGTAGCATGACACCACTTCCTGTGAGATAGTATCTCTAGCACTGAAAAGCTACACCACTGGTACTCCATTTTTCTCTGAGCTTGAATTTTGCTTTTTATTAGCTGTTTTAGGTTAAACAAAACAAAAAAACAGACTTTTTTTCTCCACTTTTTCACTATCCGGATATCAACACTGGAAATCCCGAGAACTGACCACCGCCCCCAGAGGCCTAGCCATCAAAAGATTCCCGATGGGTCCCCAGACTCCACTATACTGACTGCAGCTGGTAATGGTAGATTGCTGCAAGCGATCTCCCAGGAAGCAGAACGAGGTCTACCATTGCCAGCAGCAAACCAAGACTGTGGCTTTTCTGTGCATCTGCAGGACAAGTCTCACAGATAAATGATGAATAACCTCAAGAACCAGATCAACAGCAATCCGGCCAGTTTGGGCCTGGACTAGCAAACTTTATAAAAATAAAATATTTACACATATCCCCTATAACTCTGTAATCATACTACACCTTTCTCTCTTGTTGTATGTTTGCAGTTACACCTTCCAGTAGCATGGACAGGCTTGGCTGTCTGTGGACAAATACTTACAGATACTAACCCTAAAGTACAGTTAAATACTACTTATATAGCTAATTCATACCTTTTATTTGAAAGGGGCATTTCTATCAGGGATGGACATTTGAGAGCTCATGTTAACAAAAGATGTTAAAAAACAGCCCACTTGGTTTTCACTTGATTACTGGTGTGTCTCTGTAGTGTAGAGGCTTCCACATTTACTAAACAAGCAACAGATCCCTTGTTCAAGACCGGGAGGAGACCCAAACGCCTCAGAGCGACCTGTCAGGAACTACATCTGGTGTGAAAACTTGTCAAATCCCACACATTGTGCTACCTGCTGTGGTGAATAAGGGAGCAGGAGGAAGAAGCTTGTTTCCATTTAATTGCTGCACATTACGACAAAAATCAGCTAGTAATCATAAAGAATTACCACTGGTGATGTTTATGAAATGACATCCTTTCCAGCCAATTTCTCAGTATTTTTTAAAATAACTTCATGGGAGTAAATAAGAACTCACAACAAAAAACCCAAACTGTTATTAATGTGAAACATAGCAAAATGATGTTTTTTGGGTTTTTTTAAAAAAGATTTTTGTATGTTTGCAGTTGTCGTCATGTTGTACAATAACTTTCAGCTACTGGATGCCTGCTTGGTAGTACTGGGTGAGAGATAAGAGGCTAAACATCTTGATTGTCTCAAAGCAGTGCAAACGACTGATTACAATAGTCAATAACTAGCTCACCTTGACTTTTCCCTGGGATTTTACAAGGATTAAGGGTGGGCTTAAGTTAAGTGGCCACACTGCTGATTATAGGTTGCAAAGCTACAACTGACAATACTGATTAAAAGTGTTTAACAATTAATTAATTAACCATTTTGTTCATTAAATTCCTGAAAGTATTACAAATGGCCCAATAATTTGCTCTTCTAATTTAATCTATTATATACGATTGTGATAAGTTTGCATATGCAAGTTTTACTGTAGACAAACAGAGAAAAACGGAAAATCATTAACTGTAGTGAAAAAAGCTGCAATGCTTTATTCCAATAATATATATTAAAAGAGTAGAACAGAGGAGAAAAGTACAAATACTTCCAAAAATGTCAGCAGTGCAAGAGAGTGCAGTGTGTACGTGTTTAAGGTGACGCAGGCTTTGAGTGACCGTAGTGAGACTTTAGTGAGTGTAGAAGGAAGAGGGTTTATGGGAGGCGCGGAGCGAGAGAATCAATCAATAATCGGGATAGCTGCCAATTAAATTCGATGCTGGTGTTTTAGCTCTGCAGCGGTAATCAAATAATCTTTCCTCCGACTTCAAACTCACGTTCTAAACACAACGCCGGGTTTCCTGTTTTTTTTTTTCTACTTTATTGGGACTGAACCATCACTATGGTTACAAGTCAGAGGGAATAATGGAGAAATGAAGAAAAGGGAAGTCTTGACTCTTTTTTCTCTCTATCTTTCTCTTCCCCCTCCTATGCAATTTTCCTGGTCTGTGGGGCTGCAGATCATGCATGAAAATGAAATTACTTCATCCGTTCAGTGGTGACGGTGGCTGCTGCATAAAACATTTCTCTGTTTGAACATGATACCCTCTCTCTTAATTTCGAACGTGGTGCTCCCACACCCACGGTGCAGCGCTCCTCTGTAGCTTTCACAATTTTCATTTCCTGAGCTCGCTTCACACAGGATCCATTTGTGGATGCTGCAGGTTCAGGTGTAATGTACAATATTGTAAAAATTCTATCAATCTGTGCACTTAGGCGGTTCCATTTGGCATTTAATCACTGGAGCACGAAGATACTGTAGGACTAATTGCATTTATTATTCACAACACCCACTATCTGCCAATCAAAGCAGGATGAAATTATGGCATAAACAATAACATAATTTGATCATTCACCCTCATCATCAGTGTCATTTGTTTGGATAACAGACAGATAATGTGGAGCAGATCAGACGCATTATGCATTTCAGTAATGAGAACGTGCCTGTGAAATCCTCTGTCTTATCTGTGAAGGAGACAAACACGTTAAGGGCTCTGTGCTCAAAACCAGAAGAAATATACACACGCGCAAACAACAAACATCTGCTCAAGCTGCAGGGACAGCCAGAAAGAAGAAGAAGAAGATGAAGATGAAGAAAAAGAAAAATTTACCACCCTGAATCGGCTTTTTCTTCTTTTTTTTTTTAGCATAGACGTTTCCTGGGTGGATAAGAAGCAGCTTGTAGTCATGTATGTGAGTTTAGTGAAGTGTTTGACAGGTAAGAGATTCTCTCTGTGTGCACCAATGCGTGGATCAAAAGGACCAGCTCAGTTCAATAATTCACAAGGCCATCATGAGGGAATCATGAAATTTTCACCTGCCACGGGTATGCGAGTCTGCATGCGGACTTGTGCACGTTTACTTACCGACAGTGTGTGTTTGCGAGCAATCTGTTTCTTCGGCGGAACTTCAAAGCTCAGAGAGTGCAGTTGGCAATTCAGTATAATAGCCCCAAGAGGAGACAAAGGAACTCTTACACATCATGCGGCCTTTTGCTCTTATGCCTTCTTAAAATTCCACATCAAGGCCACATGAGACCAGATGTCATATTTGTTGGTGTCTCTTAATGAAGAGTCTTTATATCAATAAATTGAATAAATGAAGAAGCGCGGTTTCTCGGTGCCCCGGGAATCCCATGAGTGACAACTGCTCAATTGAGCCATTTGAATAGAATGCTAATGATGAAAGCAGGGATTTCTGTCCTCCTCTTGCTTTCTCGCTCAGTGTCTATCTATCCCCATCTTTAATTCTCCTTGTTATTTCAGTTCCTCCTAGTAGATCGAATGGCTACTAATCACACTTAAAATAGCAGGGAGAGGCAGATGCAAGGGACTTAACTGGTTGTCTGTCTCAGTCAGATCAGAACAGACATCAGATAAGTGACCTATTTGTAGCTCTCTGAGAGTGATTTCCTTGATTACTGACAACTGCTAGGATCCTGGGAGACAAGCTATCAGCGTGAGAAGAAAGATGGAGAGGGATGGAGGCAGAGAGACACAGAGAGCGAAAGCAATGGGAGTTGGAGAAAATTAGATGAAGAATTAGTGTTCTGCTTAAACTCCTTGGGGTGACACAAGGCACGCAAACACATAGAAGAAAAGAAACGGAAAGGAATACATTTCCATTTATTTAGCATAGCGGCTGGCTGCCTAATTAGCGCACTGTGAAGTTTCAGTCTGTCCAAATCTCCTTTAATTGATCCAACCCTGTATGATCGCCCTATCTGCATAAGTAGTTTGATGCCGACATAAACAGGGACTAATTTGGTGTTTATTTGATGGCACTCTGTTTTTCATCTATTTACTCCGAGTCTAACTTATTTCTAGCAACGCTGCAAAATGAACACAGCCGGATTTTGCTGTACAAGGGACACGCACGTGTGCAGCTATTCTTCTCTTTCCTTTAACCAGGAAGTCATTAGGACAGCGTGCCGCAGGCACCCATGGGATCATTAAGGGTTATGTGTGCCATGGGCTAATGTCACACAATAATGGGACTCTATGGTTTACACGCTTTGATGGCCTCTTTTATGTCTCATCCATGCTTTCAGGCCTGTGTTGTAATCCTTTGGTTTCACACATTCCAGGCTCACTCTATATTTTATTGCTCTGGGCTCAGTCACCTCGCTTTGCCTTCTGGGCACATTAAAGGGACCCCCACAGGTTAGGGAGGCTTAAAAAACACTCTCCTATTAATATACTGTTATTATGAGGACAATGGTGCGTGCTGTTTGCCACTAATGATCACTTTTTTAATTGAGCAAATGCTTGTCCAAAAAGCATACCCTGTACTCGTGCAAATGTCCCACACAGACAGTGAACATACAGTGGGCGGTTAAATTAGTGCTACTCATCTTACCTCTGCTGTAGTGGTTTGGAAAGACCAAACCAGAATAAATTTGGAATCAATAAAGTTTTTTTTTAATTTTAAAAATGACTGATTTAAGAAGAAACGCTAGAATAAATCAGCGCTAACAGTTCAAGCTTGCTCATCACTGCCTCCACATCATATCAGAGCTCATTCATAATAACCAGTCGTTGCATTCTTACTTCTATCACATATATCTGAACGAATAGCAAATAATGTTCACGTGTAAACAAACCGGCATTCACAGCTACATAGGCAGCTTGCTTGGTCGGCTGCAGAGCTACTCCCCCAAATAAGCTTTAGTGCAATGAGCTACAACACAATAGCTAAGCCAGGTGACTAGTTATGTGTTTAGCACTGTCTAATTACATCCTCCAAGGAGGTTATGTTTTTGGTAGTGTTTGCATGCATATCATAACTCTGTCTGTAAACATGACAGCACTAGAGGTTTTCAATGACTTCTTTGTAGGGGTGTAGAGTGCAGCCATGTAAACAATCCATTATATTTTGGCATAGATGCAGCAAGATCTTCAAGTTCAACTTAATGATTTTGTGGAAAATTGACATAATGTCTTTAAAACTTATTATTGTAAATGGACTGGTTCTTTTCTAATCTCCTTGAGGGTTTCACTTCCCACAAATTACCTCATTTAGCATAGCACTTTTTTCCACGCCTAAATGCTTTTCTTTCTAAGATTCACACTGGAGAGCAACTTGGGGTTCAGTTTTTTGCCCACTCTGGTATGCAGAATGGATCAAACCACCAACCTTCCAATTAGAAGATGACCTGTGCTAAACTACAGCATCTTAATCTCATAGTACAACCCTGGTGTGATCTGTCAACATATAGTTGACAAAATATCATGTCACATATGACCTTTGACCTCTCCTTCGAGGTCAACAGATGGATCTGAAGGTCTGAATAATGCTGACACACACATATATCTATATCTATGCATCTCTCTGTGTGTACACACATAAGGAATTACAGACTCTCTATTTCTTTCCTCTGTCTCTCTAAAATAAAAACTTACCATGACTCATAATTAATAAATTGATTCAGTGACAATAAGACTGAAAAACATCTAAATTTCCCTCTTGTGTTGGGCATCTGATGTTGCTGTATCTAGGTAACGATCAAATGCACTGTAAATTATGCAGCGTTGTTTTTCCCCCTTGAATCTTATTTTTGTGACTGCCTATGATTAGTTTCATCTCTTTTGTCTATGCTACAGCTGCGTCAAATTAATTTTTTATATTTAACTCTCTTATCTATGGGGCTTGCGCTCCAGTTCTCTCTCTTGATCCCTACCCAACGCAGACACATTTAATATTCTGTGCTTAGTGGTAAACATGTCAGTGTCGTCTATTTATAATGTTTGGTAGGAGTAAATGTCACCGATGCCACCAAAAGTCAAATATCAAAACACCTACTGCACAGCAGTTATTAGAGTTTGGTATAAAGTCTGTAAGTTTGAAGGATGGTTAATATGAAGTAGTTAAATGCAGGAAAAGCCAAAGTAATGACATTTCCATGCTGAGATGCATTATGGGGGGAGATGATGCCAACCACTCAGGGCACAGACATGAGCTGTCAAACACGGTTAAGACAACATCTGCCAAATATCAGGATTCCTTTAATAGAACCTACTTACTGTCTTCCTGCCTCATAGGTATATAGTGACAAGTCGTCGTTGCTTTTAGTCTCAGTTTGTAGCCAAAGTTGTACATAGGCACATATGTGCACACAGGGCATAACAATATAGTTTTGTCATCTATAACTGAAATAGTGTAGACTGGTGCTCTGTTTTAAGGAGCTGATGGATTCAGCATAAACGGGATTCAATCATAAGATTTTGAGCATTTTCAGCCAGGTTTTAAGAGATAATTAGATCTCATTTGTTCGCTGATGGTGTTGCTGCTTAGTTCACATTTCCCTGAAGTAGTAGTGTGAATATGTGGTGGGTTCAGCTGCAAGCTCATATGTCTCATTTGTATTTGGTTTACTGCGCCTTTTTACACTGCTGCCCATTGACTTGGGGAATTGCTGGCAAGCTATTTAATTTCTTTTAAAATATCCTTTCATTGGTTTCCCTTTCCCTTTTTTTACACTTTCATAGCAGATTCATTGCATGTGTGGCACCTCACTGAGTGGTTTTAAGGAAAGAAAATGACACTGCCACGCTGGAAAAGACAATTGATTTTCTTATCTTAAGCAGTCTGACTTTGGTGTCACCGCTTGGGTTAAAGTATTCCGATCTGACAACAAACCTTTGCAGTCATAGGGGCGCAGGAATGGTTCCCAACCCGCGTTTCTGCGAACGGACGAATTGCTATGTTAAACGGCATTATCAAAAGCATCTGTGCATCTGAGAACTACACAGGCATCCTTGAAAATCGCTGTGTTTGATAATGTCTCATCTTTTCCTGCTGTTATACAGTATCTGTTTTCCCTTTGTTGAACATGAGGGAAATGGCAAAACTACATGCTTTTTAACTTCCTCTTAAATTTCAGTTTTGCATTGCTTTGATCCCTCCTGCTGTGTGCTTGTCACTCTTCAAAGCTGATGTACCCTGCTTTTGATGGGGAAGAGGAATTCAAATAGTGTGATAGGCCATCCACACAAACATCCAACAAAATGAAATAGGAGGGAATAAGAAAGTGAAGGATGAAAGAAATGGAAACATGGGCTGACAAAATGGAAACAAAATTTCCAATTAGAGAGAATGTAGGACCTCAAGTTTTTGCCAGCCTCCCAACTTTTCTTCCTGCGGAATACAATAACAGCCTTGCGCGCGCGAGAGTGGCGACAAATGGGGTAAAACCTGTCAGTTAAGTGGCGTCATGAGAAGGGAATGGTGCAGATGATTTTAAAAATAGTCACATAGGCGCCCTGTGAGTGGAAAGCTGCAGAGAGCTCAGGTTTAATATCTCTCAAGCGAGAGCCACTGACAGCCACCGTCGCACACAGTTATCCCTTATACTCATAAAGAACAGCACAAAGGCAGGGTAGTCCATTATGGATCGGAAACTGAATACGAAATGAACTGAGCTCCTACAGCTTTGGAATATGGTCTCTTTTTTGCCTTACACATCCTTCCTTTCGTTTGATGTGCAGTCTGTATTTGTGCTGCGTATTAGTTTGTCTGTCTCTCAGCCCCATGTGCCCCATTCTCCCATTGCTCCCAGTGGAAAGGAAGCAGTGAGAGTCCCATCAATACAAACGAGCCGGGTTGCCATCTGAGAAAGGTTCGTCTGCTCCGGTACTAGCACTGGTCTTTTTTCACTTTCTAATACAGTCAATTGAATTGAGTCCTTTGAATTCTTAAGGTTTCCTGAGGTAAGACTTCTGTGAGCGAGATTTGGATTTAAAGATAATAGAGTCAGGTTTTTTTTCCTTTCTTGACAATTTAAGAAAACAAGGCTAAAGCCTTTCGGGGGTGATGTTTTTTCCCTCCAGAGGAACTTTTTCTTTAATGTGATATATAAGAGGAAAAGACAATCCAGTTAGAGGTGAGTGTGATAAGAGCGGGGGAAAGCTTAGGAGAAAATCTCTGAGAAGGCAGAGGCATCGTCAAGGAACATGTCTTTTAATGAAAAGCAGAAAGCATTCAGAATGCCAGCAGCATATCCAATAAACAACCTTCAAACAGTGGTTTTTTTTTCTTTTCCTTAAGATGGGAAGTCTTTGGAAGACAGATATTTCTCATCCTTAGTATACTTGGATCATGAATCTGGGGGTGGTTCCACAAATTTGGAGTGTGAACTTTTCTGACATCTTCCTCTTAAACTCCAATATCCTCCATAACCATCCTGCATGCCATTCATCATTAACCAGTGAAGAGAAAGAAGTCCCACAGCTTTAACATCATGTACCTGCTCAAAAATAGATTAGATGTTCTGTCAAGCGCACACACTCGCACGCACATCACTGCCTCCACCTCAGACCATTAGCCAGACCGAGGAATGAAATGTAGGATAGGAAAAAGGGGCAATTAGAGGGAGAACAAATATTAATGGAAGTTAAGAAGTGACTCACAAACCCAATTACAGCATTAGCCAGGCAATTTAGATGAGCTCTGCAAGAGGCGAGAATCCTGTTGAAATGTACCAGTGGTCTCTCTGCATTAACAATGGCATTAATTCCCTGATTCGCAGCGTGGGAGAAGAACAGAGCAAATACAACTATTCTGTCTCCCTTAGAAAGAAATTCTGCAATAGGAATGAAACAGGCGGAGAGGTTGACGTACTTGTCCTACCCCACCCCAAGCAGACCGCAGACCCCCAGAGAGATTTAACTCGTTAAAAAGTAATAGTCTCCTACACTACGCTAGGCTTTTCAAAATAAGGATGATAGGTAAAGCGTATTATAGGTCTTCCAAGCAAAGAGAAATTTGCCACAAAGATAATTATAAGTGAAGACATGACTGGCTGCTGGAAGGCTGACTAAAGGGAAGGAGCAGAACAAACAGCAAAGAGATGTACTTTAGCAGACAGAGCTACAGATGGAGGGAGGGAGGAGCAGGGAGCTTTTTGCTGCTCTTGCACTTTTCCCCTCCATCTACCTCCTCTGTCAAATTGCATCCCATAAACCCAAGCTGCTGCCACATGCTCCCACAGGAGACCTGCGTCCGTGACAGCCTAGCCAATCAGCAGCACCCTGAGGCCAGTTGAAAGCCGTTCTGGCACGCCTAAGGCTAGCAGCGTCCAACCAATCAGTTAGAGGCCTGCCTTGAAAGGAGGGCCACGCTTGGCTCAGGGAGCTGCCAAGGCTGCCAATGAGCGCCCAGAGGGGAGTTCAAGTGGCTCAGAGGGAGGCTGCCAGAGGGGTCAGAGTGGACGAGGGCAGACTGACAGTTATTTAGTGAGAGGCTGAGCTCTGTGTCACTCACAACAGCATTCAGCCTTTGTACTAGCGGGCCAGCTCTAATGGGACTGTCACCTTCTAATTGTCCGACTGGGGATGCTGAGAATGACAGACACATACTTTCACTCAAACGCACGGACAATGCAGAGGGACAGACACGCATCTTCAGACACAGAGCGACAAAGAAAAGCCCCCTGTGCACAATTTTCCTTTGTACACAAATTCTCTGCACTTATCATGTCGGAGATTGCGTTTCCTGAATCTCACAAAGGCAGACTGAACTGTCCTCGCACCAAAAATCTACGGCTATTTCAAATACTATTCAGTGGTGATAGTGTGCACCCAAAGAAAAAAAGAACGAAGCTGTGATGTTTCCTCTCATCTGCCTCTTTAGCGGGCAAATCTAGCCAGCAGGTAATGCTGACTGCCTGGTGTTCTGGTGTCTGGTTCTAGCTTGAAACAAGGTTTATGAGACTGGTGAGAGAAAATGTAAACATTAAAGATGCAGGCTATAAAACAGGATGCTAAAATGCTCTGCAGAGCTGAGTGGAACTGAGGCTTTGGGTGGTAATTCTTGGTGGGTTAACCCAATTACAGAAGCAATGTATTCCACTGCCCGTATAAATATTGATTAAATAAGCATTACAGTTTCTTTTATCTATTTATATGTGGCCACTTCTAAATCACAGACAATGATTTTCCATGAGAAAGTGCCGAGAAGAAAGCAAAGCTGCAACATTCTTCCGTAGCATGCATCATTTCATGACAAAGATTTCTAGTCCTAAACTTTTAAAAGTTACATTATGAGCTGAACACTCATGAAAGAGTTGTTCCAAGAGCAGAAAGCAGTAATGAGGCCAAGAAGGAACAGGATCAAATGGTGCAAACAGTCTAAGGCCTCTAAAATGTAATCATCATAGACCTGTACTCTAAGAAGATGGAAACAAGCGAGCTGTTTTGGCAGATCTTTTGGAGAAGCTGGGTTAGACAGCACTTCCCCATTAGGAAAAGGTAAAGTATGCAGAACTACATTTAAGGGAACTTTATTTCTGGAAACTGCGTGTTATCATTATGGATGAAACTCTGGGATTCTGGGACGCAATCTGAGGAATTGTGTCAGGGGAAAAGCGAGTGAGCGATGTCCTGATTTAAACCAAAGAGACATGTCAACAAACTCTGCCCCTTGAAGCTAAAAACTGAAGCGAGTTTTTATCACCAATAGACAGGCTCGAGAAAACAATAGTGGAGACATTTCAAATCTTTGACCTCACCTTTACACTTACAGGATAATGCCGTGATGTTTGTTGTTCCATTCAATTCTAATTACATTATATAAAAATGTTACACAGCCGACTGCGGTGGGGTAATAATTTGGACAGATAATGTGATGACTGGGACTCAGGAAGCACTCTGTAGGAAACTGCAAAATCGAACCACTGCAGCACTTAAAGAGCTTAATCCAATTAGGCTCTACATTTATGCAATCTCAGAGTAAAACTCAAAAATGCTCCATGTCTGAGACGAGTAGAAATCTCTCCGGATATTAATTTCTTTTCACCTCATTAGTGTAACCTGGAGTCAGCTGACAACTCTTGTTAGCACTGTCCTCATAAGAGGCGCTAACAGTGTAAATAAAGACATAGATATAAATTACAGCCATAGTGTATTCAAGAACTGAAGTTCATATGAGATGTGACTTCTCGCCAATCAGCCGAAACCAGCTGATTTTATGTACAGTCACCAGAACGTCTGATTCTTGAAAACTGAGTCGAAAACACCTCAGATGAAAAACAACACTTTGTGTTTTTGAACAAAATGAAGACAAAATGCAGATGTGAGGTAAGAAAAACATAAGTACCCCGTTACCACTTCCTGAGGAATTAATAGGGAAATAGCTGCCAAACCAATGCACTTGATTATTTGGCTCATTAACTGTGACCGACTCTATAAAAGCAGATGTTTTCTCAGTTTGCTGGTCTGAAGTGTTCATGTGTATGTTAACACAATGCCAAGGAGGTAAGACTTTAGCAGTGATCTTGAGAGACAATTGCTGCTGCTCATCAATCTGGGGAGGCTTATAGGGCCATTTCCAAGTCCATCATTCCACACTGAGAAAGATTATTCACAAACGGAAAACGTTCAAAACAGCTGCCAATCTTCCCAGGAGTGGATGTCCCAGCAAATTTACTCCAAGGTTAGACTGTACAATGATCAGAAAAACTGTAAAAATAACCACAGCATCTCAGCATATCATACCAGGTGGAGGGGTGATGATTTGAGTCCACCAAGAACTCCTCTGTATACCAAACTACTCTAGAATCAAATGCAAGATCATCTGTACAACAGCTAAAGCTGTGGTTATGCAACAGGAAAGTGATCCCAAGCACACCAGCACATTTGCAGTAAATGCAGAAGAGAATCAAGGTGTTGCAACAGCCCACTGAAAAATCTCGACCTCAGCTTGATGCTGCGATCAGGATCACGAGAGAGCTCTGAATAAACAAATGCCTGCAAACTCAAAGCACAGAAGCACCAATGTGAGACTGATATGTCATTCTGAAATATTTTATATTTTATTTTAATATTTTAGGGTTTTGCTACTTAAAGTGGCTCTACAAGCTTTAAAACCGGATGAGAATCAGATCATTATTATTATTTTTGTCATTATACACAAAACCTTAAAATCAAAAGAGGGTGCACTTTTTTTCACCATGGCTATTGTTGAATATACAATACTTTTGTAAATCCTGATGTGTTTGAAGTGCTAAAGTAGGTAATTTGAAAAGTTTGCCTTAAAGTTGGTTTCCTACAGTATCCTTGAAAGCTCCCACCATCAGCACCGGCAGCAGCAGAAGTGAATGGATGTAAGTACAAGTGATTTCCATCTAGAAAGTGGGCTGCAGGGAATAAGTAATCAGTGTGCAAACTTTTTGGGGAGGTGAGGATTTCTGCCAAGTGTTAAATTTAGATAAACCAGCTTTTGAATAATTTAATATACAGAGGTGCCTTTTGTCCCGCTAACGCAAACAGCCAAAAGCTGGATACAGGGATACTGACACACAGAATGGTGAATACACAAGGTGTGTAGACACACAAAGTAGACACAATGTCTTTCAATGCTCAAGAGATGCAATAAAACTGCAGACAACACAAGCGCATCCAAAAATCATATTACAAACTCATTATGAGCTGTAATGAAATACACTGAGCAATGCGAGGTTGTAAATACACCACCGTGTTTTCATTTTGGGTACTGAGCAAACAACTGTACAGACATTACAGTGTCATTACAAATGAGCTAACTCTCTCCCCTGCACATAAAATATAAACACATAAACACATGCAGATTTTAGTTACAAAAATACCATTAAAAAGCAGACATTCCTTTGGTTTTAAAAGTAAAGGTCACTCGGATGTTGAAGTGGTTGGCACACATAACATTTGTTTACTTCCTACTGCAGTTATTCAGTCTGTGACACTTATGATACTTTGGTATATTACAATATATATTATATTAGAATATATGAGTGAGTTATTAAAAATCATACTAAATCTTACTGAGAAGCTGGTTTAGACAAGATCTTAATTTTACTTTCAAATGTTGCCTTACGATAAGAAGATGTAATAAATGCATCATTGCAGTGAAATTTAGTGCAATAATAAATGGCATAGAATAATGCGCCATAACAGAAACAGCAAATACAGACATTTTTCTGTCATGTTTTCTCTTGGCTTGTGCAATCACGTTTAAAAATAACTGTCCACACTCGGCCCAATTATTTCCAACTCATTGTCCTAACCGTGGGTCAGGGAAGAAGCCAATATTTGCAGCCTGGTTAAATGAAAAGGGGAATTTTTTCTCTCCTATATTCAGACTGCTTTCCATCAGTTTTGCCTCATTGGCCCCAGTGTAGGTGCTGCAGGAGACGGTTGAGATGAGAATGCCACAAATGGCCTGAAACTAATGTTGGCCTCTCTCACCCCGCAGATTTACAGCACTCTCGAAAGACTTTCCATTTTTTTCTTTTCTTCTTTTTTGTTTCAATCTCAGCTTGTCCCCCATTCTCCCTTTTCCATCTACCGTCCTCCCCGCTATTCAGTTCCTCCAAAAAAAAAAAAAAAAGGGAGTAATTCTTGCTATCTACCTTGGTATCCATTTAACTCAAGCTGTTTTTCAACCTCTCCATTTCCACTGCACTTACATCTGTCATGTCAAATAATTTGACAGCGAAAGCTTTGAAGCATATTCCATTTGAACACAATGGTAAATCAATGCCATCAAAGCTGCACCACTTGAAGTTCTTCATGACTGAAACGCACACGTCAAGGTAAATATGGCCTGCAGTAGAACGGAGCTCCTCTACGCCACTGGTGTCTGCGAGCGAGCGAGGGAGACAGAGAAACAGAGAGAGCCATTTCCATTTGTTTCAATGAAGAAAAATTGGCTCTGAGCAACTGAACCAGGATATTGCAATCAAACCTTTAAACAGTGTGATGGTGTTGGCAATGAGAGAATGATATGAAACACAACATGAATAACTAATGAGTGTATGTATGAATGATTAACGAAATAAGACTAAATCCATTCATCCATCCATCCATGCTCTTCCATTTATCCTTATCAGGGTCGTGGGGGGGGGGCTGGAGCCTGCCCCAGCTACCATAGGGCGAGAGGCGGGGTACACTGGACAGATCGCCAGTGTGTCGCAGGGCTAACACACAGAGACCGACCACCAGCAGGAGTTTCCATTGTCAAATTTTTAGCAAGCATCTGCATGGTGTGGATTACAATAGCATGGACACCCGAAAAACAATGCTGCTCAGCACTTACAGAAGGAACTGCGGATTTATGTGGATTTATTTTGATGATTTTGAAGAATAAATTTCTGTTTAGCTTGGATGTAAATGTAGCACGTCCCAGCATGATGTATGTCTGCTATGAGGAATTTTTTCTAAATATTTATTAAGATTTAAACTAGCAGGGACTGGATCTAAAGCCGTCTAAGGCAGCATTTATGATCCTGCAGAGGTAGCACGTTCACTGTCCGCTCCAGTCCGAGGACTGCCCGCCTGCCTGCAGAAAGCTTTGTTGCCAGATCAAGGCAGTATAAAAAGTATGTGGCACAAGTAAGACTGGTCTGTTGGCCTTTCTTGCTTGTGCTGTTGTTGGTCTGTCAGCAAGTCGCAGAGAAGAGTAAAGTTATGCAGTGACATAAAAACTGCTGAAGAGAAACAGAGTAGCAAACACAATGAAACGTGTCCACTGTAGCCACTGTCTGTGCTTTTCATGCTGTATATTTTATTTTTGAAGTTTTTGATTGCGATTCCTGGTGAACTCCAATGTTGCTCCCTGCTCTATTCCGGCCCACTTGTCAACCAATTAACATTCAGCAGACGCTTACATCATCTGCATTCAACTACAGAGCAGTCAGGGTCTTGGAGGGCCGCGTAAACGTGCATCTAGTTGGTAAATAGCCCCCTCCTCCCTCTGTCAGAACAGAAACGTGTATACGGATGGACTATAAATTATGATTAACTGGCACAAACCACATATCCTAGTGCAGAGGTGTCAAAGATAAGGCCTGGGGCCCAAAATCGGCCCAGCAAAGACTCCAATCTGGCCTGCTGGACTAATGGCATAACTTTTGACTGTATTTTGAAGCTTTTTCTAATGATTGAGGCCTCCCTGTGGCCATTTGCATGTATATTAAACCAGTGTAACTGATAGCTAAATACACAGTTAACAAATGTATATTTTACAGTTAAATCTAAGCTGTCATGCTGACAGATTGCTTTCGTTTACTACAGAATAATTACTTTATCATGTACAAAATCTGAGACAGTCTGCTGAAATCGCACTTCTTTTAGTTACATTAATTTCTTTACACTGACTGAAAGGGGAGTTTAACTGGGCCGGCCCACTTAAGATCAAAGTGGGTTGTATGTGACCCACAATGTAAAATTAACCAATGGTTAATTGGTCTTTCCAAGCCCGATGAAGCTTTACGTGAGAGCTTGAGTGTAGAAATGCGAGAGGACAAAGCTCGAAGAGAGCGAGTGTGTCCTGAAATCAAGTGTGAGAGCTTTAAAGGTTGTTCTTGGCTACTTCTGAGACCAGCGAGATAAAGCACGGAATCCCCCCTGCTCCTTTCCTCGGCAGCCTGTCAGAATGAAGAAACATGTTGCAGAGAGAGCCGGGGACAGACAAGCGCACAGACCAAGAGAGTCGCATCCCTTATGGTGCACTGCTTTCCGCTCCGGCCAAGGGATAAGGCACATCTATACTGTGGTGCAATGTATGTAAGAGCATGATCAACCTCAGCACTGACGCGGTCACAAGTATGCAGAAAAGCCTTAATCCAACAAGAAAAGGGGATAAAAGAGGGTCCATTTCTCCAGCAGGGCAGCACAATTTGGGCCCTCCTGTGACACTTCACGGCCCTGTTTTGTGTGTTTGTGTGTGAGGCTGAGGGCTTCCATGCTAGCTGACACGCCTGTGAAAGGCGATTTCCGTAATCCTGAAGTGTAAGCCTTACTGTACAAATGGGCGTAAGGGACTTTGTGTGTGTTAGTGTGTGTCTGTGTGTGTCAGAAATGGTAGTAAAAGCTGCATCTCTGTGTTGGTGACTGATAAGAGGCAGTGAGTGAGGAGAGATTAGACAACCAGCACACAGCCACAAGAGTGTGACACCCCCACGAGAGTCTTGCTTTAGATTTTCCTTATTTGTTTTGCACTGGTCGTATTAGGGACTGGTTACATACCAGTATAGTCAAATTCTCTCCTTTTGATTTTGAGAATTGTGACATTTTACTCAGAGAATGACAGAGTGGTAGATGGGCTGCAGAGTAAAATTGAATTCTTTCAAGTCCCGGGGCTCTAACAGCAAATGTGCTCTGAAAAAAAATGCTTACAATTCAAACTAAAACTGGTATTATTGAAAGAGAAATGTGTGACTGGAATCATTACTTTAGACCGGCGATACATGCCTTATTTTTCTAAAATGTGCTCAGAGTGAGAGAAGTAAAAATTTAGTTTTGAATTTTAAAATCAATTACTTTTTCATTTCATTTTTCATTTCCATGCATTTCCCTGTTTCCTTTTCATGTTCGACTTCATAACAAATTCAGCAGCAAAGGTCTGTTTGGAGGGTTAAAAATCAATTTGACAGCCAACATGTGATTATGTAGTCTAGGGTAGTGGTGGAAAAACCTCGGCAATCCTATTTGGTTAAACTGCGCTTTGTTTTTGTCATTGTTTGCACAGACAGAGGTATCTGTAGTGTACGTATGACAGAATTCAGCACTGGAATAAAGTACTTCAGCACACAAGCTAACATTCAACCAGAATGGCCTGAAGCGACCTCAAAGTTTTAACAGTAAAAGTGACAAACTGGTAAAAGTCTTCACAGAGCTCCAGTTTGAATCACAGAATAGACATTGGACAGATATGCAAGAGCTGATACTTCACGATCATAAACGTACTTCCTCGTGTTGTTATTGTCTGCTCCCTCCTCTCTGTTCACAACTCACACTGATCAAAGTCTGTAATAACCTTAAATAACCTGAATTACTGTGAAGCAGCATTACTCATGCCTTCCACAAGTGTATTCACAGCCCGCTTGTTTGTCGATGGCCTGATAATCAAAACCCACATCTTCCTTTTCATTATTATCAAAACATTCCATGTGACAATTACATTTATTTGTGTATTCTGGCTCTGATAACACTTTTATTACAGCTGCCAAGGAGGTTATGGTTTCGGTTATGTTTTTGGTAGCATTTGTCATTCTGTCTTTAAGCTTGGCAACTTGAAAAGTTTTGATGGGAAAAAACTTTGTAAGGCTGCAGATTGGGGTCGTGTTAACAACCCATTATAATGTGGCTTACATCCACCAGGGGCTTCAAGGTCAACTCAGTGATTTATTGGTCAAAATTTGACAGAAAGCCTTAAAACTCAGAAGCTATGATTCTTACAGATGTGGTGTGTATGCTTAGCAAATAGAAAGTACAGTACGAAGATTTAAAATATCATGTCACATTTGACCTCTGACCTCTCCTTCAAGAGAGAAAGATCAAAGTGATAATAATGCCATATGAATCTTTTTAAATCGTAGGTTTTTAGACTGACAAGAACATGTTGGCACTGGATACTTTTTGAGTACACGATGTACATGTACCCCGTTCCTGAATACGTATAATTTTTTGTTGTTTTCTTGGAAAACAAAATAAACTTGTGATCAAAATTTTTTTCTCTTGTTATTTATAACTAAACATTTAAACACATTTTACTAAACAAATGAAATGAATGCTAAAAATGCACTATAGCCACATAGTAATATTAAACAAAATAGTTCCTCAAGCCCTTATAATTATGTTTAAAACAGGTTTAAACAGGGCAAATAACAGCAGCTTGTACTTTGCATTTGGTTTTACTGCACACTAACTTCTCAAAGTGCACTTAAAAAGAACAAAGAAAACAAAATCAATATATAAAAGAATACTGTTCCCTTAAAAGTAAATACTGCCTGGAGTGTGAGCTGCCTTGGTGGATATTTGCTCTCTGGTGCTGTATATAAACCCTTAATAAATCCAGATGTCCGTGTATGTAAAAGAGTGGGGATCAGTGCAGCAGCCAAAAACCCCGAAACTGGTTTACAAAAACTTGTCAGTTCTGCTACATATTCAAATAAGGCTTTATTAGCACAAATTTCACAAAGTCTAATTTATAGAGACCTGAGCTCACGCACAGTCAAAAACGGGCTGGAGGCTGAATTGATAAAAACACTGTTAAAGCTCACAGCATCATAAAAGGTAAAAATGTCTTAAAAATGAAATTGTTTAAATATGGACACTTGGCTTTCTTGAGACACTTGGCTTTACTGTTTGCATTCTCAGTGTTTTATCCGCAGCTTTTTACATGCAAAATTTTGCATGTTTTGTATCTACCCCCATGTCACAGCTAAAGACCTGAAATGTGCACAACACCGTCCTAATAACAAAACAAAACTGGTTGCATCTTCTTCCACAATCCATCCTTAAAAAAGTGTTTGGGCTCCTTGTACACGAGATAACAACATGGATCTATAACCCACAAAGAGATGCACTGTGATGTGAAAAAGTAGTGGAAAAGCTACATCAGAAGATGTAGAAATCTCACTGAGAGAAAATAAGTATTCTGTAGCTGTGCTCTTCTGAAACCAAGCAAGAAAGTTATATTTTTGCTCATTTCAAAAAGAGCTCGACCAAAATATTTTGCAATTTAATGTTTCTTTCATTGGGTAGATACTGGGTTAAGTCACCTTCTGTTACAAGGTTGTTCACAAGTTATTTAGCACAAGGTTCTCCACAAACGTGAGTGTGAGATTGAAGAGGGGACATTATCATTTGGCCGTCCCAGTCATGAACGGCTCCACAGCGCTGTGGATATCACTGCATCTAGGCAGGATTCTGACTTTCGGTCAGGCTTTCGGTCACAATCCTGCAGGTGGTAGCTTCGCACCATTGGCTCCTCAGCAAAACACATACATCAAATGTTTAAACTTGCAATTCCTGTCGTACTGAACAGGACTGCTATAGCAACAACACATCTTCAGCAGGGTAAAACGAACCTGTCTCACGACAGCCTAACCCCAGCTCACGTTCCATTTAATGCCGCTCGTCTTAGTCTTCACACAAGTCAACAAAAAGCCAGATCAGCACTGTTTTCAGTTTTATTCCACTCTGACCTCGAGGCAGAGGTCTTGCTCTCCTCCCTTGACTTTTTCTTCTGTTACCTCTCTGACCTCCCTATGCGCCTCCTGCCCCATGTGAGAAAAACATACCACTTCTAACTTTCTCCCAGAGTGATCACTTTAGATGTAAGCATATTTGACTTACAATAGCCCTAAAAACTTACTCCTTTAAACAACCCTATTTCCAAAGAAGGTATTTTTCCCCCTTTTTAAAAAAAAAAAAAATTGATTTTTTTGTGGTCCCCAGAAGCACAGCAGACAAATCACCTGGCATCATAACTTAAATCAGAGACAAGAGCTGTGCTTTTTTACCCGCTGGGTGTGCTTGATAGAAAATCTCAAAATTTAGAATCTCTCAGCCTCATGGTGATGGTAAGAGATACTACAGAATATTCCCCAGTCTTCTCTCTTTCTTTGCTTCGGTAAGTACTTTGAAAGAAAACATGGCTTCTACCTGGTTCTTCTTTCAATCTTAGCTTTTCGCTGCAAAGATAACTATACAAAAGTTTGTGGTGCATCAAACATATTTCACATCAGGAGAAGACACATTGTTTGCTGAAGTTACTCAGACTGTCACTTACTCTGACAAGCATATGAGGGAAAGGTCCTCTGGAGTTTTCAGGCACATTAATAGGCGGGATGACCCAGTCTCGCTTCTGTCGCCTCAGCCCGTTGGCAGAGGAGCCTCTCTGATGTTTTCGAAGGAACTTGATAACCCTGGGTGGTGAGTCCCAGACTCTTGACAGCATTTCCTCAATGCCAATCTGAAAAGAAAATGCCACACATATCATAATATATCATGCCATTCTATGTCCTGCACTGAATAATTTTGCGTAATCTTTCATTTGATATTAGTTTTGCCATGCCGGGCTTGAAGGTGATTTTACAAAGTGCTGTGAAATGAAACGTTTTCTCTGCTAAAAGTAAAATACCTGGTGTCAGTGTAACAACAGGTTTTAGGAGAGTGATGGAGGCAGGCACTGGGAAATATAAATAAACATCCCTATGAATGCGGCTGCATCACAATTCCTGCCTTTGGCATGACACCTGAGCCTGCCCAAGTCCTCAGCTTCTGCCTCAGAAAGTGAGATTTCCCCCCAGGCTGCATAGCTGGGTTTTGTCCATAGAGCTGCTGTGCTTTGTCTGCATCCCAGCACAGATTTTTGCAGACAGACATGCTTTCCTCCCATTCCTGTCCTCCCATGCAACACTTTGCCCAGACACAACTCTGTCATCAAATCAAATAGTAAAGCACCCTTTTGTCTTTGTTTTTTTTTTATCATTATTTTCGATGTTGTTGAGAACAGTCGCTAGCTACTAAATCATGTCTATGCTCTGGACTAGTATTCTGTTTCTCAGAGAGTGTGTGTTCTCTTATTTTTGATGCACTTTCAAACATCATACAGACCACAGTGGTGGGGACAAGTTGTACATTGCAGTGCATGGGCGAAGACACCCCACCACACTGCACTGACCTCCCCCAGCTATGGCTGCAGAGAGAAGATTGTGTTCTTACTCATCTTGCCTGGTGAAATAAGGGTTAGAAGGGTGTGTAAAAGACTGAGTGTTTTTCCCCGGATCCTCTATGGTGTCCTCCTGTGTAATATGGCTATATTTCTGTAATCCACCTATAATCCTATTGTTGTCTCTGCACCCCGCGTACACACACACATTCACTGGCAGTGTGTCGCTGTCACCTGAAGCACAGTGGAAATCCTCCCGCTCGTCCCACCTGGAATACACACAACACAGTGGCACAGGGACGTGTGCGCACGAGCAAACAGACGAGTTGCAAACAGACGAGTTACCACGCCAAACGCAGGCCGGCAGTTCATCCTATCAGCGCACATCTGCTTTCCCTGCGAGGGAGGCAGACTGTAAGCTACACCCGAACAAACACAGTGAATATTTTTCATCTTTTGTTTTAACTCTTCCCTCATTCACAGCTCAGAGAACTGGACCGTAAGCTCAAGCTCAGGCTCTGAGGCAGCAGGGGCTGAGGGTTTAGCCGGAACGCCACGTAGGGGAAGCGGGGCAACCAGGGGTGAATGGTTAGGGGACAGAAAGAAGAACGAGGGGACCAGATGTGTTTCCCAGATAAGATGGCTCTCATTCTAGCTTCACTCATCCAAAACACTCACAGGTACCAACTGGCACAGTGGAGGCAGCGTGTGCCAGGCCCATCCACGGTAGGCAGGTGGAATTAGTCTCTGTCTGTGAATTTGAGAGTTTTTCTGTGGCTGAGTGTGTTAGCAAATGTCTGTTAAAAACAAAAACAAGGGAAAATAAGCCGGCATATCAACATGACAAACATACAACAGAAAAAAAGCCCGACTCTCCAAACGGAATGATGACGATTGAGAATATTTATACAGGCGTATACGGTCAGTTATGACATGTGCCATAGTTCATCCTCAGCTATGTTCAGTTTGGTTTGCTGCTCCTATGATAAAACCCTTATCTGCTTTCCCGGCTATCAGCAGAAAACACAATAAATGAATGGATACTCTTTATCGATCTGCCTACTGATGATAACAAGGTTGAAGAATTCCAATCGGTCGGGCCTCAACATTCCTTGGAAGGAATGAAGAAGTGAATAAGAGATACAGTCAGGCAGAGTGACAAACAACCAAAGGGAGATATCCTTTATTGTAAGCCTGCTTGTGGATGATATCAGTATAGTGGCTGCATGTGACTGTCATTTTCAAACAGCATAGCAGATGACAGGCTGCTGGCATCCTGACAGACCCGAAATTACAAAGAAAAACTGGAACACGCTCTCGGTGGGCTTGCATGGAACTAGGTGCACATTAGGTTTGGGATTTTTCTTTTTTGGTCTGAATAGTGAGTTCAGTCATGCCTGTGCGCACATATGGAGAATTGTGTGTCCCAGCCTTAATGCAATGTGCAATGCATGTGCGCACATGGGCAATTGTGTAAAAATAATGCATGAACATATGTGCGTGGTGAGTTGTCTGTGAGTTTGCACGTCTCAGTGTGTGTGATTGTGCGCTCGAACACATAACAAGGAGTCAGTTAGTGTGCCTCTGATGTGCCGGAGGCTCCTGAAACCCGAAGGCATGCAGGGCCAGCTGGCACCTCTCTGCTCCCAGGCATGTTTCGTGTTGCTGGGGCAGTCTTCAAGCCCGCAGTCCCTGAGCCCTGAAGCTGACATCTGGAGGTTATCAGTCTGACAAACAGGCAGAGCCATACAATAAGCGTGTGTGCTCACTGATATATCTGCTCTGAAACATTTGATTCAGACCTTTCGATTTTTTTTACTGCAGCAGTTTCCCTTCTAGTTTCATTAATACAAAAAGACATCAGAGCGCTAGTCTCCAATAAGACGAATGTTCTTTGACATCTTTTATCAAAACCTAAATTGAAGAAAAAAAAGACATTTAAAAATAAAACTTTCCATCTAAAAAAAAAAGAGAAAAGAAAACAAAAGTTGAAATTTTAGTTGTTTCTCTTTGACTGTTGAGAGTTGCAGCTTTCCAGGGTGGACTGTCAACATCAGCAGGCTTTAATCACAAAGTTAAAGCAGAATGAAAAAAAAAAGCAGTCATCCAACCCTGACGCTGTTTTCAATGACCGCTGGACCCCAGGGTCCTACGTTCCAACCTGCTCTCGGCATTCGCTGTAATCTACCTTGAACAGGTGAGGCTTTCTGAGGAGAGTGTGGTTAAAATGCAAATCAAATAAGCACTAAAACCTGTTCCGGCAACCGGTGGACTCCAAATCCAGTGGTGCATAACTGATGGGCTCTAAGCTGGTGGAGAAGGCAAACCAACGTGCCATGAAATCAGTATGAGTTGGAGAGCACTCAACGAGAGGCCCTACCTGTGTGTGGTGCGATAGCTTGAGTACATAAACACAGCGGAAAGGGCTTTCAGGCCAAAGATGCTCTGTACTTCAATTGCTCCGGTATTGTACACTGGGAAAATTAAATGCTAAAACTAACGGGTGGAGCACATTCCTGGTATGATAATTTCTGCCTCTGAAACAGAACAGAGATACTAAGGTGGTTATTAAAAGCAAATCAGCGCACTCTCGCTGGTGCTATACAACAAAGAGAGCACAGCAGGAGAAGAAAGCCAAAGTATATTCAGCGATGAAGCCAGATCATCCGAGTGCAGATGAACCAAGAGCACGATTTGTTACACCAGTGCACCTCTCAAAACAAAACGAGTTGGTGTTTGAGGTGTGTGTCTTTTAATCGCCATTGGGATAAACGAGGATATCTCGAGCTCTTTATATTCTTTGCTATTGTTGCCACCGTTTATTATGCAGAGATAGGCTGCGGTTAGGTGATGTGATTATGATAACCTCTTTTTCTAAAATAACTATTGACTTTCAGAACAAAGCCATGGGCTCAGATAACAACTGCTTTCCTATGTGGGTATTTATTGAGCTAGAATAGGAAAATGGGCCACCCAGTTCAACAGTACTGCTCTGAACTGAGAAGTTTTAACATCAATTCCCAGACATCATGTGAAGTCACGGCACTGAAAACTGTACAGTGTACAGTAATTACACAAGTGCTAAAACCCTAAAGTTCATTTTGACAAAAGAAGCAAAAGAAAAAGAAAGCAAAAGAAGCTGGTGCCACGGATTACACGGCTAAATATACTGCACTGCACTGTGATTAGTGTGAAATTGTATATGGTAGCGAACTTACCTGGCAATCTTAAAAAGGTAATTTAAATTATTAAATGAAATCATTGTCTCTGTCAACATGTCAGCGAGTGGGTTCTGCTGCTCTGTCAGGTGACACTGGAGCCGCTAAACATTTTGGCCTTTGTGTCTTGAAATAACAGCCCTCCTTTAACTCTTTCCCTCATGGACGCCTACTAGAAATAAACCTTGTATCTCTTTTCTGAACTCAGCGGTTTCTGTCATATATCAGGCCTGCTTCCAGAACAAAAAGAGTGGGTGTGCGTCAGAACTTTGTGAGGGTAATCTCTGTCTATCCAGCTTAGTAGAGCTACCTTTGGAAAAACCTGGAAACTATTCAAATGGTCATCAAATCAATATATTCTGAGGTGTCAAAACCCATTGTTAGGGCACAGGGGCGGTCGTCAGATGTCACCTTTATGGGGAAAAGAGTTAGAAAAACTGCAATTTCTCACAATAGAAAGACAATTTTTGGTTTTGCTTTGTAGCTTCACTTGCTGTTTAGGTTTAGGAAAAGATTGATTTGCATTACAATATGTTGTTTTACTCACCCTGCAGTCTGAAAAGTGATGCTCACCCATTGTGTTTAAACATAATGCCAAAGGATGCTTTACGAGTATCCATGTGTGACAACTTGGGACTAATAGAGCCATCTCGCTCATGCCTAAACTCAGAATAAAACTAAAAACTAGAGTGCCTATGGGCTCTCAGTCTTGTTGCATAAATTTCTGTGAAACTGCTTCGGGTAACAATAATGTCATTATTTTGTCTCTCACTTAAGTTCTGAGTGTTTCTGCACTAGTTTGCTCGAGCAAGTTTTTGCTTAAAGGAGTGAGACTGGACAGCATGACCTCGCCTGCAGTCAGAGCATCTGCAGGGTTGTGTAACATCACAGGAGGCCACTTTCAAATCAAACTCTGTCAGTTACCTGGGCGAATTCTCTACCTTCTGTCTGTGTGACAGCTAACACTAAAACCCAGATGAGTCCTTTCTGATACCTGCTAGTCATAAATAGTAGATGTCAGCGAGGACAAACAAGTACTGAAAATATATCATTTCTTCTTCATATTCTTCTTTTTCTGGCTGCTCCCTTTAACCCTTTAAAGCCTGAACCACAATATAATTGTCAGAAAATACAAATATTTGAGTGTTTCTTAAGCATTTTCACAAATGTAAAAAAATGAATACATATCTACATCATCATAATAACAATGTTGGTCCAGGATCAACATCGCAACTGACCAATGAAGTTGTCTGAGAATTCAGTTAGCATTAGCCAAGAAGTTAGCTAATGCTCTTAAAAACTATCTCTAGCAAACCAACACGAGTAACCTAAATTTGGTTAATGGGAAACTTAACTTGATACTAGCAAATCTATGACATCACAGCAAGATGATCCTGGAACAACACCAACATGGGGGGATATCAGGTACACAACTCACCCCATCCCTAGCATCCCCCTCTGAATACATGGAATTTAAATAGTGAGAAGCATAATCTTTTCCATATTTTTGGTTCCTTAAATGGGAATCCCTTCACCTGTGTGTCTGTTATTCAAAGTTACCCTATTGTACACACCCTATTTTAACAAATACATTTTCCAAGACTATGCTATTGATGAAACAATTATTTACTTTAATTTCTCCTCAGGGCCCAGGAGCAATTTCCCACTCAGGAGACTGGAATTAAATTTTACTGTTGCACTGTTCCACCCGATTTATATCAAGTGAGGAGCAAGTGACAGGAACACATGTAAACACGGCTGCAGCGAAGAATGCACACTGTACTGATTTTCAAATTTCCATGTGATTAGAGAAAACACATTTATTTATTTTTTTGTTCAATTATTGAATCCTTCTCCAGCTCCTTGTTGCAAAGAACATAATTATACGCTCAAACTACATCACCTGGTCTTCGCAGACTCCACCAGAGTGGAACATTAGCTCAATCAATGTCAATTATTTCCCAGTCTCCATTATTGCACTGCCAGGAGTGGGCAGAATTTTAATCCCCACTCTGGAATTGCTTTAGCAACATGAGTCTTTGGGCTTTTTGTCATGATTAGAAACATGACTGAACATTAAGCCCAGTGGCATTCAACAAGTAGCGCAGGAAAAACGATAATGGGTTCGTCGCTCAACAAAGTGCAGCCTAGCAGTGGAAGCCGGTAACAGCGGCCATACATTTGCCCCGTCTAGCTTTACAGTCTTTGTTAGCAAATAGGGCCATGTGTCTACTTGTCACGTACAGCGAAGCACTACATCTTTACTGCTGTGCATAAACTGTGATTAAAATCTTACATTAGAGACAGCTGGAAACACAAGATCTTGTTTTTCACCCTCAGCTTAACCAAAGGATAAAAACCTTTATCACAGAGATACTTTGAAATAAAAGTCAAATGAAAAAAAATCTAATGAAAAAAAAGCATATCTGAGCAAAAAATAAACAAATAAAAAAATTGGATTGCAGGCTGATTGCATTTTATTGAGACCAACTCCAGATTCAAATCAGCTTATGAAATCTAAATCCTTTCAGAATATTTTTTATTAAATATAGTGAGGTTTAGCTCTCAACATTTGTAAGCCATTAAAGCTGAAAACTTAAGCAAAGATCTGTAATCACGGTTTATTGGCTGATTAGACTGAACCAACCATGTTAATTTTCACAAGTCTGTTGCTCCAATCTTGAAATTAGACGAGCAGCAGAACATGTTACATGAAATGTTTATTGAACATCTGTTGCACGCATACTTCCACGATTTGTTTTTTTATAACCTACTTTCTTCACAAGCACTCTACATGCAGAGCTATTAAGTCAATAAAATACATTATTTGTTGGACAATGACACAATTCTTGCAGTTGTGCCCCTGAACATCCCCACAATGGGGTTTAAATCAAACAATCATTTTGGGATTAAAGTGCAGACTTTTAGCTTTAACTCGAGGGGTTTAACAACATTTTTGTTGCATGACCTGTTTCTGAATTACAGCCATTTTTATGCACAATCCTCCCTTTTCAGAGGCTCTAAATTAATTGTACAATTGACTGATTAAGCAGTTTCATGGCCAGATGGGTCCTGCTCCCTTATTATTTCATGGCAAATGAAGCAGACATAATATCTGAAGTTGCCGCAAAGAGCCAAATTTGTATTTTATAGCTTTTTGTGGTGATTTATGTAGGAAGCTCATCATTAGGCTGATATAAAACCCCAAAATAAAATAAACCTATTCGAGAGTTTCCAAACCTGGTGTATTTAAAAGGGCCTCAAAGACAACAGAAGGCAGCTGAAGTGGATGATCGCAGAATTATTTTTGTGGTCAAGAAAAAGAACTTCATAGCCTTTTATTGAGTCAAAAACACCCTTGAGGAAGCAGGTATATGATTTGTAGACTTTGATAGAAACCCCCAAGTGAGTCTCTCAGTTCTGCAAAAAAAGAAAGGTCTGTGCACAAATGAAATGAAGTTTAACTTGTATCAGAATGATGAGAGAAACAGGTCGTGATCCAAAGTGTACTGCATTACTTATCAAACATGATAAACACTGATGATGTGGCTGTTGATAGAAGTAGCAGGATAAACTGTAAAGTGTACAGGACTGTACTCTCTGCTAATGTTCACCCAAATGCTGCAAACTGTTCAGCACTTCATAGTCCAAATGGATCATGACCCAAAGCACACTGCAAAGGTAACACAACCTGAGCTTTGCAAGGCAAAGACATCGGATATTCTTGATCCGTGATCTCATGTCAACCTAAGGAGCTTTTCAGTCTCTAAATACAAAACTAAATGCAGAGACTCACAAACAAGTAAGTGAAGGTGGCTGCAGTAAAAGTCTAGCAGTGCATCTCCAGGGAGGAAACACAGTGTAGTGGTGTCCGTTGGTTCGAGACTTAAAAACAATCCTTATAGTTACAATTATGGTAGCTTGTCCAATTAATCTTGAGCCTCTGTCGCTAGGGAACTATGTACAAAAATGACTGTAACTTTTGAACAATTAATGCAAGATTTTTGTAAAACCCCTTGAATTAAAGCTGAAGGTCTTCACTTCAATCACTGTTTGATTTGAAACCCAATGTAATTATATAGAGAGGCAAAACTGCAAAAATGACGTCTTTGTCCATGGCCTTTTTTGTGCCTCTAGAGGTGCAGAAAGAAAGAAAGAAAGAAAGAAAGAAAGAACGAAAGAACGAAAGAAAGAACGAAAGAAAGAAAGAAAGAAAGAAAGAAAGAACGAAAGAAAGAAAAAGAAATGTTGCTATGTTGCTCTTTGCAAGTAATAACTGTTAAAAATAATCACTGGCCAAAAAACACCCATTAAGGCAACTGACAGATTTAGTTTTCACAGCTTACAGGTGCAGCAAGTACCCATTGCTAACTGAATACAGCAGAGTAAAACGGGCCATCCAAATATAAAAGTTTACTCAAGCCCAACACCTTTCACCTTTGTTTTGTCCTGTTTCGTTCTCTTTTGTTTTTGTCAATAGTTAATCTTGTGATAATAACTCACTTCATGAGCCAGTGTAATAGAAGGTTATGACCCTGTATTTGTCTTTGCAGATTCTTATTACCTTTGTGAATGGCGAAGGATGCGGATGTCCAGCCAGGGCCAGTTTAACAGTGGTCTCCCAGATGTGTGGGTCATGGAGCCCCCGGGCTGTTACCATGAACTGGACAGGCTCCGACAGGTTGCCCACCTCCTGCTCGGCATACACAGTCCCATCGGGCCGCACGCTAAAGTTGGGGTCGCTGCTGACGAAGCCGACCTCTCTGTTGCGCTGGCAGTCCTCAAACTTTACTGCGGAGGAAAGGAAAAAGAGGTGCAGAATTAGCGAGCAGCACAGTGAGATTTACTCCAAAAAAAGTGTTTGCCAATCCTTGACACATCTGGCAGGCTAAAGATTAACCGGCACCCATCAAGACGTATCTTGAAATATCCCTCCTGCTGTCACTTCTGATTCCCTGCTTTGACATCTTCAGCAAAACAAACTGCTTATCTGCTCCTGAACTGGAATACATGGGGAAGAGGGGAGCCTAATTCTTCTTCATATTCTTTTTCCAAACTACGCAATGTCAAAATAGCATTTCCCTCTGCTTCTACAGGGGGAAACGGGAGGATGAGGTCGAGATACATTAAGCTGACTAGACTGAGTGAAATGCTCACGTGGAGCAAGGCTCTTTAATGACATTTGGTGGGTACTGCTTCACTGAGACAAAAGAAAGGGAGCTTATGTTTGCACGCACACGCACAAGCTACTATCCCTGCATTCAGAGTAATGTACCAATGTGCATTATGGGAGGCTGGATGGGATGTTGGGGTGTTTACATATGTAAATGCTTGGCGCAGATCAGACGGAGACACAGAGAAGAGATGTTTACTGGGTTGCTGAGTGCATGTGCGGATTCTCCAGTGACAGCTGACATGAATATGCCATTATACTACACAAAACACAGAGAGAAACCAACAGACATAACAGTTTGGAAAATCCTTTCATTCCATTGCCAAATTCAATTAACACTCAAGGCACCAATTCCACTTGATTCACAGCATGATGCAATGACACCAAAAGTGAGAATGACTGATTATTATTTTCAACATGTCTATTACTTTATCACACGTGTGAGCGCGCACACACACACACACACACACACACACACACACACACACACACCATCCTTTGTCTCTCTTTACCCCCGAGTTGAAACGCATGTGCTATGATGTTATCAGCAAAACTCTGGCTGTTGATAACAAGACAAATTGATTTCATAAATCACCCAGGGAACAGATCATCTGTTATGAGCAGTGGCAGTGCGATTTCTCAAAAATCCAGCATGAAGAATTCTGCACAGCAAGCTTTTTATCAAGCCATCTATTTAATTTATCGCCCAGCTTCCTGTCAAAAGCAGCTCCCAAACAACAGGCTAATAAAGCATGAGATCTACTGAGCCACTGCAGCTTAGCATCACACAAATGAGGCCGCTTGTTTTAAACCTCTGAGTAATTGCACGCGTAATGGGACGGACGGTAAACACAGTTTTGACAATGTGTGCATCTGTCTATGTTGGCAAATGCAATCCATATTTTCATTAAACACACACACACACACACACACACACACACACACACACACACACCAGTAGAGAACGTTCTTATGTGACTGATAAGCTTTGTTCGAAATGATTGCCTCGCTTTAGGGATCATTTATCAATGCAGGGGATATTTAACATCAGGTTGTGACAATATGACACAGACCTGCTTGAATTGTGCACAGATGAATTGTGATGGCAGACGTGTATTATGTAAATGACTTCAATTAGCTTGAACTGAGCAGGCTAATTGTTGTCACTTAGACAGGTCTCTTGTGGTGCAGCTGGAGAAGAGAGAGGCTTAAGGACGCGAGCAGCGCAAGGCACCGCTTATGAATTTGCGCGCGTGCGTGCATGCGTGCGCTCCTGTGTGTGCGTGCACGTAGGAGTAAGTTCAAAGTGCAGCTAGTGTGAGAATGTATGTCCTCAGCTGGTGCATATATTAATTTTGATGTTAATGCAATAAAACCGCTGAGGTCTCTAAGGGTCTGCCTGAATCTGCTGCCTTTTGTGCTGCTGTGGTGGTGCCAGTTGGCATGGGAACACACATGTGGTCTGTGAGGCACTGCCATTGTGGAACACTATTAGAGCTGTATCTTTGATTCTTTTTCGGGGGCATCGGGCCAGCTCTCAGTTTGCCATTCAACGCTGTGTACCCGCTTGGGGCTGGAACTATGACCCTGATTCCTGACACATCTACTAAGTGTGGAGATATTCATAAACGGTTTTCTATTCATTAAAATTCCTGTTCACAAAGCACATTCAAATCAGGTGGTGGGATCTGATCTGCCACGCTGTTAAAATAGAGATGAAAGCGGCAGCAAAGAGACAACGCTGCAACTAGATAGTGATAGGGAAACTCAGTGTGTGTGTATGTGTGGCTGAGTGAGAGAGATTGTATCATAAAAGCAGAAGGGGGAGAGGAAGATACTGTAGCATGCTAGAAAAAGGAAGATGGAGATATTTAGCAAAATAAAGAAAATAAACCCCCAGTCGGAGCAGTTTTCACAGCTCCTAAAAGAAATCGTTAGTTTTTAAGACAAAAAGAGTTAATGTTGCATGTAATTTACTTTGTCATTTTACGCTCGGAAAACAGCAGCATCCCTTTGTATGAAAAATTGGACTCCAGACAAATAAATGTAAAAGAGGCTCGAGGCTGTTTTCTTAGTTTGATGACCCTGAAACATTATTAATTAAAGAAAACCTACATATTTACAGCAGACACAATCAATGCTGATTTTAGATCAGCTTATGTGGAGCACCGGGGTTGAGTGGAGGAGATATATTAATGCACAACACAAATGGGCAATGACACTGATGGGTTTTGGCTAATGCACTCTGTTAGACTCTGTTGGACATCTGGTAGCGCCGCTTCAAACAGCCCCAACACAGGAGCTGCAAATCAGCGAGCAAAAGAAAACTGCAGGAAAGGGACAGTTTTTGTGCCTTGCTGGTTACAGCAACAACCCTCTGAATCAAAGATCTGTTGCGTCAATTGCCCTTTTTTTCTCTCTGTGTATATGAAAGCATGTGGCCTTGTACTTTGCCTTGCTTCCCTCTACATCAGGGTGTGATAACCACAAGCCCAAGGTTGTGTATGTTTGCCATCTGTACAGTGCGTTCGCTTTTCTTTTCTTTTTCTGTTGGCTTTCTGTGTGAAAACGTTACGCCGTGCATCCCCATGTAAGCTTCTCTGAGTGCATGTGCACAAATTGTGCCTCCCGTATATTTTAGGGCATCCACAGAGATGTTTGGCAGGCTGCTGAAGTTGGTGTCATTGTGCTCAGCTGCTTTTCTCTGGACTCGCATAGCAGAGAACATGCTGTCCAACAGAGCGGGTGCAGCACAGAAATGGGTAAAACAGAGCAGGCAAGCAGCCGTGACCACCGACCGCTGAGTCCTCCACTCAAACACTCACTCACACAGACACACAGGCACTTATGCTCTTTGTCTCTTCCTGCTTGTAGCTCTACCGCAATCCCGCAGAGGATTCCAATCCAACTCTTGTATGGAAACATTACATGCGCATAATGCGGATGGCAGGTCACTCTGCGCATCCACATGCAACCGCCTACACCGTGTTCACCTGTCGACCGTGAATGCCTCCCCTCACATCCTGTCACCGTCTCCTCCCTCCTGCGCTCCCCTGCAGTCCAGTGTCACAGCTCCTCATTCGCCTTTTCTCATTGTTCTTATTTCCTCTTCGCTGAACCTCCTCTCACTCTTCATCCATTCTCCACTCCCTTCTTGTATTCCCCGCAGACTGAGGTACTTTCTCCCCCGACGCAACGAGGGACAGCCAGTCTGTGCCAATATCCCAGCCAGACATAAAAATGGGCACCGTGGTGGGACAGTTATTACCATTGTTAAAGTGAGCTGAGAGAATGGGGAAAGAAACAACAGAGCTAAAAGGAGGTGCAAAAAATAAATAAATCACAATAAAGGTTGCGTCAGTGTGAATTAAGCATTTACAAACTTCATAGTTGGGTTTAGAAGTAATTATGACTTTAATGATCCTTTTCTTGAGTCTTTTATAGACGTGCTTTTATGGAAGAACCTTTATTATTCTATTGTCTATCACTGTTGCTTTTAATCTGCACGCCTCAGCCCATATGCACAGCGTTTGCTCCTGATTTGATCTGTGCTGTGCTTGTAATAAATACAGATTTGCAAGAGCATCAAAAAAAATAGGCCACTGGCAACAAATGCATCGTGCATAATAGATGGGCCTGACTGCAACATACTGTAAAATACCCCAATGTACACACTTACACTTTTACCCTAAAGAAAATCTCATCTGTGTCACCTGAGACCTACTTGACCGTTTGGTCTGCTGTGTGTAAAGCTAGTAAACAGGCCCAGACTGAGCATATGGTTCTGCTTTTGTTAAGGTGCTGTTCATCACAGTCATGGCAGAGTGCTAAGTAAACACTCCCTCTGGTACCCCACTGTTTTCCTCAAGCCAACAGGAAAATCAACGCCACCCACTCAATTTGCAAATAACAGTATTTTTGCCAGGCTGAGGCTGTGATAGACAGGAGCACAGAGCCCACTGATGAGTAAACGAACACTGGTAAAAACACGGAACATACTGTATGTACGAAGTTGAAAAGCATGCCAACAAATAATAATTTCAGCTCAAAGAAAAAGAAGAAGACGGAGGCCTATGTAGCTTAAATTGCATGTGCTCGCTGTGAGTGATTAAGTAGGCCATGCGTTTATGAGCTGAATTTCGTGACTTTTAATTTTGGCAAAAGTGCAAAACTTCATTTGAAGTGATAGCTTGATTTTTTTTTTTTTAATTGCCAGCAAAGCAAAAGGTATAAATGCTAAGATCGCTGAGCATTTGTTTTCAAGTACGCTGATAAAGCAGAGACACTTGCAATAAACTAATTACACTTTTAATGATAAACCGCGTTTGATGCGCCTCCGTGAAATGAAATTCAAGAGGCTTAAACTGCCAGCTAAGAGATTATGCTGTTAAATTCCACATAAGAATCCACTGCTGATACCAATGGCCTCAGAAGGAAAAGAAAAACACACTTCATCCCTAAAAGGTCAGCTCTCAGCACCTAAGAGAAATAGCCTTGTTTTCGGCTTGACTGCGGAGCAATTTTAATTGTTCTCATAGGGAAACTTTTATTGAAACAACCCACAGAGGTGCATGTAATCCTCCAGCATAAGTTAAATATATATATATATATACGCAAAAGAGAAAGACTGAACTACTAAGGTATTTACCTAAAAGCTAAATTATATCCATCCAGAGTAAGTTACTAGAGAAAAATCCGAGTTGTAATATTCTTTCCACCTACAAGATTCAGGGAATGAGAAAAGTTTACATCGTTCAGTGGGCGGTAAAGTATCTGCAGTGGAACCGACATGATTGGCAAGTAAAGATGCAAAATATATTTTCTGATGTGGTGATTTATCCCTAAAGTGAAGCATCTTGTACATCTGTACTCAAAAACCTGAGGTGCCCCATGCAGTACAACACAACCCTCGAAACTCTTTTTGAAATCCAGCCCACCGTGCCCCCACAGGAATGCTTATAACTAATTCAATTTACATGCTGCTGTTTTTAAAACACTGCAGGTACAATGTGACTTTCCTGAAAAGGCTTTGGTTTTTTTTTTTTCCTGCCACAGTTGGAAATGAATTTCTCTGCCTCTGCAGTTCTCTGTTTTAACAAAAGCCCACACAGTTCCCTCTGACAGCTCGCTCTCACAAAAAGAAACCACAGCGACTCGAGTGTGTGTGTCGCGGTGTGTGCTTATGCGTGAAAGGGAGCCAGCGTGAGAGAGATAAAGAGACAGAGTGAGAGAGAAGAGGGACATCGGAGTGGGAGTGTGCGACATGAGCTCTTTGCATATACGATTATTACCGCTGATGCATAAATGGGTATGGGTGTCGTTGACTGTGTCCCGCAAAGGTGTGAAAGTGCGTGCGTGGGAAGAGCAGGTGCTGTCAACCTGTATTTGTGCCTGTGCTCATGTTTCACTCTTTAAACACGGCATCCCTGTTATCTGCTGCTGCTGCTCTTAGGGAGCTGAACCAAACCTTGTTTCATTCAGAGCACACCGTCTCATCTGCGTGGCCAAAAAATCCGCCCACGACCCCGCCCGCCCGCCCTGGTCCCTTCCCCTCTCACCACCACTACCACTACACCTTTGCTTATCTTCTGTAACCTCCCACTTCCCACAGGTGTGGAGAAACAGATGTAAAAGGAGGCCTGTCACAATACAGGCTGTGTTTTTAATGCAGCTCTGTTGGTCATGCAACCACACATCCAATCTGGGTGCTGTGTGGGCCACCTGCTCTGCGCTGTTTCAATGATGATGGAGGTTTCCTCACAGATATCTGTTTTCTCCAAACACCGCCTCGCTTGTACGTTAACATTTTGCACGGTTAGCCTCACTTTGCGATGAAGCAGAGCGGGGGCTACCCGCTTAATATCCCAGCATGTCAAAGTGCTGCTACATTCGTTGTCCGGTGAGTTTTGGCAGGGTGAACTCTGGCTAGAGCATTGAGTTTTTGCACATCCGCAGCCCTTCCTCTTATCTTTGCATTAGTCTCCTCTCATGGGCACAGGCATGAGGAGGCTTGAGGAATGAGAAAGGGGAAAAAGGCAAGATAAAGAGGGAGAGTGAGAGCAAAGCAGAGCGGATGCAATTAAAAGACTGGGTCACAGATCGCAGTGCCAGGCGTCAGTGTGATTAATACACCACCATTCAGCCCAGGAGCTTTTCTCCACTGTGGAGACGTGTGGAGATGTGTGTGTGTGGGGTTTTGTTTGTGGATTTGGTATTATCTAAGCATGCTGCAGCTAGGGGGCACCAGTAAGTCTCCAGAGGTGTACTGGGATTAACCCTTTCAATGGTTATGCCAAGATTAAAAATTAAAAATAAAAAGATGCCAGGTTGCTGGTGTCGTCAACACTGTGCCGACCACATTCTCAAGCAGTGCATGTATATAAACCTGTACATAAACTGTTTCAGAAATCCACGATTCACCAATATTTTCTTAGCTGAAATTGTTCATTTTCTACAAACACAAGTAGAGCTACTTTTAAACTAAATACTGCTACCACTGCTAAAAATGATAGTAATTATTACTGCAATGTCCACACAGAAAGGTCCCAGCAGGCCAGTGGATTTTTAGCCATTACTGTGAGGTGATAGTGCTAACCACTGCACCATTGTGCCACCCTCTGTGGGTTCTCTCCAGGTACTCTCACAGTCCAAAGACGTGCTTATTAGGTTAATTGGCGATTCTGAATTGACCACAGGTGTGAATGTGGTTGTCTGGCTCTCTGTGTTAGAGAAACCACCACTCCCATTTCTACCCCCCACTAACCAGCAAGTCTGTCCCTACTGGGTTTCACCAGAAACAAAAAAAGGTCCAGATATTTCTGAACTGCCTAGTGATCATGGATAGTTTTAAATGCTTAGCATATTTAGACTAAACACAGAAATATAATAAGTTCTGGAAATAAATAAATAGATCGATTCCTATTTAGTAAAATTTGCTTTAGTCACTGCTGGATGTCACTTATAGTCTAATTTCTTGGCTTTATTCAAAAGATTATGGATGACACAGATGTTTAGTGGCTTTAGTGTGTTTCTTATCTTGAGCGTTACGATCAGCTTCCCCAAAAGGTTGATTCTGTTCATCTGAACTCTGAACAGAATCAACCTTTTGGGATTTACTTACCTGCATGACTGAGCATGCATCAAGATTTTAGGATCAGCTACTTCTTGTCTTTCTTTGTTTTTACTGGTCTTTAATTCTTTTTCTCACATCAACTTTGATGTCTACACACACCAGGAAACACTTTTTGTGCCTTTCCTGGTTTCCTTCTCGTACTGTTTCAGTTTCTTCAGGTAGAAATTTTTTAGCGGTCAGGCGTCTAACTGAGGTTGGGCAGATGTTTAAATTTCACACTGTTGTGTTTAATGAGCACACACTATCCTCAATTTTTTATTTCTGTTTTTATTTTTTGCACACCTTTTGGCTGACCATCTCATCAGTAGCTTCCCAGTCATTTCAGATCAGACCAAGTCCATGAAATCTGTCTCCCAGTCAATCTACCCTCTGCAGAAAACTTGCATCAAGGCAACAAACAGCGCCTAAAAAATTCCCCCGATTGAGCTATTGGCCCATACCAGAGTGTTATGGTAATGAGAAATGTTCCTTTTTGAACCGCAGCAAGCTGCACAAACATATCAACCGATTCTTTCTTTTATTTCTTTCATCTAGCTCCCACTCACCAGACCTCGCCTTCAAGGCTTTCCTTTCGATTTAGCGTGAGCAGAGAAAGAGCCATGCTTTATCACAGCAATATCGCTTTTAAGGAGGTGAAGTGAAGAAAGTGCCTCAAGGCTACATAGCGTCTGTTATCTCCCGGTACAATATAATAATTGCACATAGCCAAAAGTAAAGGCAGTGGAACCTCAGCTGGGCCTAGTGACAAAGAAGGAAATGTGAGCAAACTAGGGGCAAGGATCACGGGGAAAGAAGAGGCTTCTGGGAAATATCAGTGCTCCTCACTCAACCGGATAACGACGATAATGAAATCCTCAAAGAAGACGTTTTGTCTTGTCTTTCTTTGTGAAATAATATCTATGTAACTGTGGCATCTCTTATCTGGTTAGTTTTAACTGGTCTTCAGCCAGTTTACCTTCAAGCACCTTTTTAAAAATAAATTATATAACTACCTCTGCACAAGCCCCCACTTACCTCATCCACTCCCCACCCCCCTTTTCATTCCCCATAGAAGCCAAAGACTCACTAGGTAATCAGCTTTTAATTCTCTACCTTTTTTTTTTTAACGTTCTTTCATTTTCTCTCTCTCCCTCTCATCTCTCTCTCTCCACCCTCAACTGCTGACTGAGGCGATCAGCAGCCATTTCTTCTCCATCTTTCCCCCTCTTTATTAGCATAAAAGTGTTTGCATCCTTCCCTGGTGATTGTTTAGCTGCTGTGTTCAGCATCTTGATTTGATTCCCTACAACTGCCCTAATTAGCATTACAAATATACACTTAGAAAGAAACAGAAATCTCTGTTAGGCCTGACAGACTAATTTTGGGGAATGGAGGCCAGAGGAAAAGGCAACAGTAAATTTGTGTAATAAAAGGTGTATCAGTACATCTCAATAATGAGGTGTCTCATCCAAGTCTACCGAAACTACACTTTCACCACATTTATGTAAATTAAAGGAGATGGTGTTTCGCTTAGACTGAATAAAACAGCACATGGAGCAGCTTCCAATGGGAACGCGCTGGATGTTCAATTGTTCTTAAAAAAAAGAAAAAGGGTGTAATCACAAGAAGAAACTCTGCTCTTATCTTCTCTCTGCACCCTCACTCTACAACAGATCTTGCCTTTTAAAGCCAATGATTAGACTTAAGACAGATCTCCTTCATTATCCACAGCTCTCATCCATTTCTCTCTAATCCTGTTTCCTACTCCAAAGCCCTTGGGGGCAAACGATAGGTCATGGCCAGCCATTAGTCTGCTGCTCCTGTGACCAGGGAGGAAATATTTAGACAAGGAGATCGAGACCCTTTCAAAAGTTAGCTACGCTGACTGCCATCGTAGCTGCCACGCTACGTCGTGTACTTTCTGTTAAAAGAAAGATCTTTGCCATTACAAAAGCAGGTAGCTTTCACCTCGTTCGATCTAAGGAGTGATGGAAACATAGAGCCTAAGATAATAATTGTTCAGCTGCTACATGAAACTGGAGAAGGTCATTCTGTGAAAGTAAAACCTGTTTTATATTTAATAAAAACAAACAAACACCCACTTTACATCTTCCTTTTGTCTTTCCAAAGGAAAATAACTCATTGCGTCGCCTTGGTGGACCTGCTAATTTTGGCCATTTTTTCAAGAGCGATGGTATGACATGTCAGCGTTATGACAATACGGTATAACCGTGGTAGGCAGCTGTCTGTCAGCTGTGTGAATTTATATCCACACTGTGACATTTTTCAGTGCAAACAGACACTGTGAAACACCTGACACCTGCCCAACACAGGGTGGAGAAGCCAAAAATATCTATTAATTACACATGACGCCGCACGGCTTTGGAAAAGGTTTGTGAAATCGGAAAAACAAATTTTTCCCTGGCAATAGTACAGATGTCAGCTGCCTTTTTTTCAGTGGGTTTACTTGTGTTTGAAAAGCTTATGTCGATTCTGGTGCACGGGAATTGAATAATAAGTATCCTCTTGGTCAACCAGCAAACAAATGTGGTTTCTGGTTTTAACCGAGCCTGCAAAGTAAATGTCCCTGATCACAGACACGTGGACTATAAGAGCAAATTGTTGTGAGCTGGGTGCTAATGTTGTCATTATTGAGATAATTGCTTTTTCAGCCAGTAACACTGTGCCATAAGCCTCAGAGATAAAGTCAAAACAGGAATCAATGCCTTGCGCTTCAGGCTCAAAGAGAAACCATTTTACGTTTAATGTCAAACCAACAAAGCTGATTCCTCGGAACAGTGTTTCTAAAGGCATACTCGAGTGAAGACCAGTAAAGTTAACACGGAAATAAATAAACAAAAGGAATGTTAGAAAGAAAACACACAAACACAGACAGACTGTAAGTACATCTATCAGTTAGTCAATAATCTACTTTGTTAAAGTTACAGTATGGATCTTTCTGGCATTTTGTAAGGAGAAATTAGCGTGCAATTAGTTAGTAAGACTGTGTTAGCAAACACAGCTGCCAATTGAGTGTATGCTGGGAACGCTGCTTATGAGAACAACAGAACAGCAAAAGAGCAGGAACAAAGACAATACAGCTGCTGACTGCAAAACCAGAAGCAACAGGCTGAAAGAATAAAACCACAGAAGCGAGGGAAGCTGCAGAGATGGTTGACTTTGTTTGAGGGTTTGTCACTTTGAGCGACATCGCCGTACACACTCATTTCATCCATTGTTCATATAAAATTACTATCTCGCGCTTTCAATGAAAGCCAGCAGCAAATATACAGTACGCTGCTTCGTAAATAGCGCGGTGGATGATAAAAGCAAGCATTTATGACTAACCACACTGTAGCTAAAGTATTTTATCCTGTGTAATCAACATTTGCACAGTCCCAGTTTGAGCTTGGATTTGCATATGTACTCGAATAATAAAAAAAAGCTTGAATCTTCCAGAGCACAGCCTTCCTTTAAAATTTAAGTTTCTTTCAACAGCTATTTGCTTTGAAGTCACCCTGGCCTGTTCCAGAAAACTCAATTAAAAACACGACTAATACATTTGCACCTAACATTTTCCACTTTCCTCTTTAAAACGTTTGATGTCCCCGACAGCCCAACGCTGTGCAATAAATGCGGAGATCACAGTGATAGTGACAGGAGAGTTTCAACAAGGACTCTTTCACACTCATTCATTGCTTCAAGTGAAGCTCTGACCTAAAGTGAAATTAAATAATGAAGGATATCAGTGGGCTCCTATTGTGCCTTTTTTCCCCACTAGAGAAAGTCAACATGTCTCAAAATCCCATCACAAGAATGGTACAATCCAGCCATAACAGTACTTTTTCCCCTTAAGTCTGTACTACATTTTTCTGCTGCATGATTTATAAATAATGTAGCCAAGTGTCTTTTTTTCCTCCAGCATTTCCCATATAGGTCCCCTAGTGACAGTTATCAGAGATCTGCAGTGGTCCTCAATATGAGCATAAGAGCTGTCCCTTAGGTGGCCAGTATTAAGCCTCGTCGCTATAGATGTAGAAGGCACAATAGGAAAAAGATGAACCTCTCTTTTCAGCTATCTACTAGGGTGGAATGGGAGGTCGGTCTCCCCGGACCATGGCGCCAAAACCATTATTCTTATCACTGCAGGACAACTCGCCGCAGGTCAGAAAAAAACTCGTCTGAAAGGTCAAATGAGAGTGTCTCAGTGTGTGTGTTTACCTCCTCCCCCGCCTCTCTCGCACTAGACATTTCTGTATTTCTCATTAACTGATAATACATCACTCATGACCTTGTGATAAAAAAACATTAGCTGGAGACAAGTCATTAATCATTAAAGAATCAGGCTGTTTAGGTTATCAGGTGAGAATGGGTATATGCGTTATCACACAAGTAATGGGTATAGACTTAATTGCTCTTCTTAAGCAGCTCACCATATAGGATGTGGGCTATGCTTGCCTTGCCTGAACGTGCTTTTGGCTGGCATCAAAAATCTGCTTCAGGATTGGCCATTCGCAGCAGAAAAAGAGCAGCTCTACCGATGCTTGTTGGAGAGCCAGTCATATTCCTACTTAGTTACTAACTACTCAGTTACTGCAATTAGCTTTATGGAAAATTAGGGCTGAATGTATCTGACCCACCAAGCAAAAAATCAAAAATACTGTACAATAAATCCAATACCAAAAATATAACAATAAAACTACATTTTATAAATAAGCCATCATGTGTGAGAAGTTGCTCAGCTCACCTCCAGAGTCTGCAGCTGCGAGATGAGACTCTCTAAAGAGGCAGATGAATGACAAGAAGTAAGTACTGTTTACTCGTGCAGTGTCGAGCTTTTTAAGGACAAAATTCACAAAGCGCTTTACAATACTGAAACTGGTAAACAACAATTAAAATAGTACGAATAGATAAAGCTAAATAGAATCTAGCCTTTAGTTTCATGTGTGTCCACGGATCTTAGGTCCAGTTTGGCGTCACAACCTCAAAAGCACAGACACCTTTAGTCTTTAACACAGAACTAATAGACCTCAGAGATCGATGTTTTTAGTAGCTCACAGATATATGGAGGCATTAAAAAGATACAACCAAAATTCAAAACTGGACTGTAATTTTTAAGGGGAGCCGGTGTGTCCTGCTCAGCCTGCTGACTGGATGTTTAGCCGTTCCTAAACTTTGAAAACAAGCAGGACATTTCCAATCGATCTTGGATGGAGTGTTTCTCTTGGACGGATGAAAAAAATGAAATACTAAAAGAGGTTGCCAAATATACTTTGGCATTTGTAAATGCCTGTGGGCGGCCCCGTCCAACAACAGTGTGTGTACAAAATACTGATTTTCTTTTATTGTTAAGTTCAAATATCAAAAATCTTTTTTATTCCCCTGTTTTTTACAAAACCACCAACTCCATCACTGCTGTGCTGTTGTTGTCTTGAACGCTCACTATCAGTGGTAGTGAGCTTTCAGCACGCACCGTACTGCAAAAACACAGTAATGTCATATTTATTTATTTATTTATTAGAAATTTGTAAGTGCTGTGACATCCGAAGTAGATTTTGTAGGTTCCTGAGAGTCGGGAGCTGCACGTGCAGCATAGCTGTAAGTAGGTCATACAGTGGACATGTTTTATCTGTTTATGTTCTCTGCAGCTATAAGCCGAGTCCATTATCTGCTCCTGACTGAACCCTCAGAGTTTTACCTAGCATATCAAAGCCACTGTTTGGCTTTATTGACAATTTTCTTGAGAAATCCTGAGTATCTTTTCGCTTTAGTACATCTTCTGCCTAAGCATTCAAGAGTGCTGCTGTTTAATGGATTATCGCTCTTACAAACAAAACAAAGAAAAAACCTGTGGAGGCAGCTCTGTTTGAACATAAAAAGATGTTCACATGGGAGGCAAGGCAGTGTTGATGAACCGCAGACAGAAGCGGTCAGTCCACCAGATGAAAAATAAAATGAATGAAGCTCCATTTTCAACAGAACCGTTTACTACATTATCCAAACCGAAAAAATAAGAAAAAAATCTTGGTATTTCTTACTTGATGTGCTTGATAAAATTTTAATTTAATCCATCTCCGAAGCAGGTAACTGTTTTTTAATTTGAATTTATAAATGAAATTCTAATTTAATTTTTCACAAATTGATGCATTACTCTGAAAAATTCCAGCGTGGAGTCTTCTTGATTTATTGTCGGCTTACAAATGCTGAAAACACGTCTTCTAAAAAACAAAGAAAAGCAGCAGGACACAAGATTAGAGATTCAGAAAGCTCTAAGTAAGATATTAAGTAAAATATGTTTCAATTATCCTGGTATCATTTTCCATTAATTAAATATTGGCTATAATTACACAGAACAATAATCGTTCCTATTACAATTAATATGCACCATTCATTCTGTTGTTTGGCAACCATAAGCTGATGGCTGGTTGCCAGACTGGCAAACCACTTCTAAAATTTTACTCTGGGGCCCCTGGAGAAGTTGGATAGATTTTGTTTTCACCAGCTAAAGCTCGAGGATCTAAAACCCAACCAGCCAGAGCAGTTCTGAATACACAACACAACAGCACACTAAGGACCCGTCTCTCAAAGCAGCAAAATTAAATTAGCAGTTTAACAGCACTGAAAGCATGGAAGAATAAGGTTTCCTTTCATTTCAGTCCGTGGTCAGTTTTCTTTATTCAGCTATCATGATTATCCCATTTCCTTGCCACAGGTCTCGAGTCAAAGAAAAGCAACGCAGACTTAAAACACGGATCCAGAGGAAGCTGTTTAGAAGGCGCGGGTCTTCATTATGCTGACATACGCTGCTGTAATTATCACCTGGATAGTCTTGTTCTGTTTATCTGCCCCCCCCGTTCACCGTGTTTACAAACATTGCACATCCTCGCAAACTTTCAAGGTGAAATTAAGTGCTGCGATAATACAACAATATCAAGCAATAATTGTAAGTGTGAAAAGTATATTTAGACTTGCAAATCACTATGTAAACGAGGTCTGCGGTGGAGGAATCACAGCTTCGGGCTTTAAAATACCAAATTAATTGCTGAGCTTTACTTTCATGCCAAATCCAAACTGAGTTTGACTCTCTTGCCAGCATCTATTTGTCAGTGTAGGTGTTAAAGTTTCCAAATGATGAACGTCTCAGACGCAGAGCCTATCTGAGCTGACCAAACAGCGTTGTGTTATGCGCTGTAACTCGCTAACCTATAACGTATGTCTGAATTTGGGATGTCTGCTTCGCGTAAATCTCGCCGGCGTGCTGCAGGCGCAGAGGTGACAGAGAGGCAGATGAGGACATCCAGTGCAGTATGAAGGATGGTGGCAGCCGTTCCCCCAGGCCACAGTGATGGCACTACATCGATCCAGCCACTCCGGAGCCTGAAGTGCAGAGCCTTTTGGCTTTGTCAGCACTGTTCAGCTCAGCGACGCTACAACTCCCCTGATCGCTGTCAGAGACCCAGGAGAAAAAGCCCAGGGAATGGCAAGAGAAAATGCTGATGTATCTGGAGTGGGGCAGGTGGCGCAGGACGGGCTCCATAACTGCTAAGCATTCAACGTGCAGTACTTCTTTATAAATTCCTACCTGTTAGAGAGTCAGGATAATTAATGTTTACTGTTGGGGAGGGGGAAAGCGGGAAAACAGAGGGGGCTTTTGGAGTGGTTCCTTCTTCATCTACCTCTAAACAGAAGCACCTGTTTCTCCTACTCAGCCTGCCAAATGCTCCTCCAGGAAACTTAATTCTACTGATCCACTTTATATTTACTCACATGGAGGTGTGCCGGCACCACTGAAGGTATGCGTGCGTGTTATCCTCTTTGTCTCTATTTTATATCTCGTGCCACTGATCTTTCAATTCACTTTAGAGACTTTATGCTTTCGCTTTTTTTTCTCCTTTGCTGAAGGAGTCAATGTAGGCCAGATTTTGGTCTTTCAGCCTTCTGGTTCATTGTTAACTCTTTTTAAAGTTTGCCTGGATCTGAGTCATAGGACAGACACACAGGAAACCTTGGTAATGAAGAGACCTTGACATGCACAGGTCGAGAAATTCAATAAAGATGTAGACAAATGTTTTAAAAATCAAGTCTGGGACATTTTGATTTGGGCGGCCACGGCGGGGAAGAGATTTAAAAATGACCTCATGATCAATAATACGGGAACACAACAAGCAGGCAGTTGTCGAAAACAGTGAAAAGCACACTTTCACATTTTGGGAAATGTACTTCTCTTTTGTGTTCAGGGTTAAATAGCTAAATAAGTGCTTGTATTTAGTTTGCATAAGAATTGGAAAACACATTGAAACAGGTAGAGAAAAACAAACACAGCAGCATCGTGTTTAAAGCTTGCTAATTAACACTTTCTATTAATACAAATGCTGTCATGCAAAGATTTATGTGATATAATTTCCTGTTTTTAGTAACTGATGCTTTTATACTTTTCACAAACAAAGTAAAATATGCTGGATAATAAGCGGTACAGGTGCCTGCAGATTCTGCCGCCTTTGGGCAGAAACAGCCGATTCCCTGTTGTTGGTTCCCATTCCAGTGCTTAAGCAAGCTAACTGGGCACTAGTTGTTGGTTTATATTTACCATTCGAAAATGAGAGTAACACTAGTCCTCTAGCTTATGAATCTATGCAAAACACATAGCTTTCTTGGCTACTTTTCATAAACATTATGTATCTGTCCAGTCATCCATTCATTCTCTCCCGGTTATCCAAACCAGAGAGGATGGAGTCTATCAGGAAGAGGTAGAGTACACCCTGGACAGTCACAAGTCTAAGGACTAAGGGCTGCTTTAGACCTCTGCGGGGAATCTTCCTAGGGTTTGTGACACAACCAACAAAACTGACACAAATTGTTGCCAGCATATATTCTTGTGTTAGTGCATTATGTGTTAATTACCTGTTGTGAACTTGGTGTTTTAAATTTAAAAAAATACAACAAATAAATCCAGGGACTTTTTTCCCTTTTGGGTTGCCTCTTTGAAAAATAAAAACAAAACTGACCACAGCAGTAACAAATATATTTGTCCTTCAAGTATTGAACATTCCAATAGTTCCTGCGATCTCTCTTCAGGAATCTGCTGATGTTTGTAAGTCCTTTAGTCTATCAGATCTATGATTATTTTTCCTTGTATTAAGACATTATTCTCTGACAAATTCAAAATCTGTGGTGAAAAAGTGGCCGGAAATACACAGGAGGAATTGACTGTATTGAGCAGAATAATGGTTTGGGTGAAGAGAAATATTCACATCTACGGCCAGTTTAGAATCATATTAAACCAACATGCCCACACAGGAGGGCAATATGGCCAAAAATATTTATCACGATATATATTTGAAAATTTGCGATAACGATATAACTGACGATATAATTGACGCAAGACAAAATACTTTACAACTCCAAAACTTTATTGGTGCAAAAAAACACAAAACAAAACTCAATTTCTTTGCACTTAAACGAGCAGCTGTTTTTTATTTGCATTAAAGCCATATAAAAATTTAACAGTGCAAATGCAAATTCCTTGCTGACAGTTTAACCAAAAAGGCATTTCCAATGGAAAAGGGCTGACATATCCTGAGCAGAACCATGTATAATATCCACAAAAGTTAAAAAGAGGTGCTTTGCAACTAGGGCTGC